>NC_034613.1:109079485-109080883 GCF_900095145.1 Mus pahari | reverse complement strand
CACCAGCAATGGAGGAGTGTTCCTATTTCTCCACAACCTCGCCAGCATCTGTTGTCACCTGAATCTTTAATCTTGGCCATTCTGACTGGTGTGAGATATGTCTTTAAATCTGAGTCTTGCTTTTCGGGTATGTTGGGGTATCCAAGACTGACTGACGTTGGAGTGCTGGGTTCTGATGATGGTGAGTGGTCTTATTTTTTTTTTTTTTTAGTAAGATTCTTAATGTCTGCCTTTCGCCATTTGGTAGTCTCTGGATTTAGTTGTTATAGTTGTCTCTGGTTGGAGCTTGTTCCGCCTTTGATTCTGTTAGCCTCTGTCAGCAGTCCTGGGAGTCCAGCTCTCTCCTGAGTCTCAGTGGTCAGAGTACTTTCTGAGGGAAGCTCTCCTCTTGCAGGGAAGGTGCAGAGTTCTTGCTGAAGATGTAGTCCCGAAATTGGGTCTGTCCCAGAAGATGTGTCGCCTCTGCAGTTTGCACTGTCACATGCAAAGACTAATCTCAGAGGGACCCTGGACAGGACACAATATGGCTCTCTCACCTGCTCTGGCAGACAGAGCCCTCCCAGGTGGCCACCTCTTCTCTGGCAGGGAATGTGCCCTTGTGTCTGGAGCCTGAAACGTGGTCTGTCCCAGAAGCTGTCTTGTTTCTGCAGTCTGTACTCTCAACTGCACAGACAGGAGCCTGTGAGACCTGGAACAAAGATGGCTCTCTCACCAGCTCAGGCAGTGAGAGCCCTCCTTGGTGGACACCTCTCCTCTGGTGGGGAAGGTGCCTGGAAAATGGGGCATGTCCCAAAATCTGTGTTGCTTTGCCATCCACACTCTCACCAGTGCGGACTGGAGCCCGTGTGAACTGGAGCAAAGATGGCTCCCTCACCAGCTCAGGCAGTGAGAGCCCTCCCTGCTGTATACCTTTCCTCTGGTGGGGAAGGAGCCTGGATGTTTGGAGTCCGAAATGGGGTCTGTCCCAGAAGCTGTGTTGCTTCTGCAGTCTGTGCAGACAGGAGCCTGTGTGACCAGGAGCAAAGATGGCTCCCTCACCAGCTTGGGCAGTGAGAGCCCTCCCTGGTGGATACCTTTCCTCTGGCGGGGAAGGAGCCTGGATGTCTGGAGCCCAAATCGGGGTCTGTCACAGAAGTTATGTTGCTTATGCAGTCCACACTCTCACCAGTGTGGATTGGAGCCTGTGCGACCGGGCCCATGTTAAGTATCTTACACTCCCTATAAGTCCAGTTCTAGGAGACCTTACAGCCTTTACTGGTTTCTGATAGTACCTTAATACACATAGACATATACCTATGCCCAAACATACACATATACATATACATATACATATACATATACATATACATATACATATACATATACATATACATATACATATACATATACATATACATA
>NC_034613.1:109071210-109078705 GCF_900095145.1 Mus pahari | reverse complement strand
TATATATATATATATATATATATATATATATATATATATATATTAGTAAAAAATAAAAATAAAACCTTAGCTAAGGAGTACAAAACAAACTATATTAACATTATTTGGGGAGAACCTTTGTTGAATAAATTCCTTTGGTAACCCAGTCTAACCCAGAATTTTGTCTTTATGTAGCATCTAATTCCTTTCTAGGAAAATATCATCACATTTCCACTTTTCAATGTTCAGTGAAGGTAGAAAACAGTGTTAACCAGAACTGTATTCATAATAACAGGAAGATATCTAATCAGTTGTTGTGTTGAACACTGTTCCCAGTCTTTTTATCTTTGGTTGACTTATCATCACTTGTTGCTATGTTCTAAATGTTTGCATCTGCCCACTCTCATCAACAAACTCATTTATTCAAACAAAATAAGCAGTGGGATGGTATTGGTTTTTGGGGAGGTGAGTTGGTCATGAGAACAGAACCCTCTAGAATAAGATTAGGGTTTTTAGAAAAAAGGCAAGAGAAGGTTTGGGCTCAGTTGAAAGAGTGCTTGCATAGCATGTATAAATCCCTTAGTGCAATACCCAGCATTATATAAACTGGACATAATGGCTCAGGATATAACCTAAAGGCACAGCTTATGAACTAAAAAGGAGGCTGTTATCAGATGCAAAACAAACCTACCAGTGTGCTTTTTGTCATTTTCTTTTAAATATTTTTTTAAAAGAATACTAAGGAACAGGTTTCATTATGACATGCTCATATGTATGTGTCATTACCATTTGTTTTCATTCATTATTATGATTTTAATTATCTCAGTCAGTTCCCCATTTTTAAGATTTATTTATTTGTTTTATGTATGTGAGTACACTGTCACTATCTTCAGAAACACCAGAAAAGGGCCTTGTGTCCTATTGCAGATGGTTGTGAGACCCCATGTGGTTGCTGGGAATTAAACTCAGCAACTCAAGCAACCCTTAACTGCTGAGCCATCTTTCCAGCCCCTATTCTGCTTTCTTATCACATATGTTCCTTTATCTTATTTTCCACTCTCTTAAGAAGTCTTCCTCCATTTCATAATCTCTCTTTTAGTTTTTTATTTGTATACATACACACACACACACACACACACACACACACACACAATCAATTTAAATTTTAGAGTCTAGCAAGAGAAAATAATTCGATATTTGCCTTTCAGAGTCTTTGACCAATGTCTTGATATCATACTTTGCAGCTTTTATAATTGTGAGAAATAAACTTATTTTCCCTCCAGAGATATACAATATTATTTTAAAGCTAATATGGAAAAATAACAAAGTGAAATAGATATATACCTATCAACCTATCAATCAATCTATCATCTGTCTGTCTGTCTGTCTGTCTGTCTTAGTTCAACCAAACAGAAAATACATAGGTGGCTCTATATAGAGGAATTCAGAATATAGTAGACACAACATATAAAATCTGTTCTGAGAAAATGGTAGAGTGATTGGTATAATATAAATGGTTCATTGCTCATGTTATGTATTGAGAAATAAACTTCTATTATATATAAGTCATTCAGGTTAAGGTATTTTGTTGTAGTAGCCAAATGGACTAAAATACTTAATGTGCCTATTCCTTTACTTGATTGTCTCAAGTATCTGTAATATTCATTCATCTACCATTCCAGTTTAATGGTTATCCATTTTTGATCATTTATCTCAAAAATGTCTGTTGAAATTTGTAGTCACTGCTTGGGATGAACAATAACAAAGGTAAGCCCTTTAATTTGTTCTTGAAGAATCTCCAATGTAATAGATGACTGTGAGCATCCACTTCTGTATTCACCAGGCACTAGCATAGCCTCACACGAGACAGGTATATCAGGGTCCTTCCAGCAAAATCTTGCTAGTATATGCAATAGTGTCTGCGTTTGGTGGCTGATTATGGGATGGATCCTTGGGTGGAGCAGTCTCTGGATGGTCCTTCTTTCCTTCTCAGTTCCAAACTTTGTCTCTGTTACTCCTTCTATGGGTATTTAGTTCCCCATTCTAAGAAGGAACAAAATATCCCCACTTCGGTCTTCCTTCTTCTTGAGTTTCATAGTTACCTGGCCTGAAAATCACTGACCAAACCAACTTCTCTTCTGCTGCAGTTTATGTTCATAAAGCATTTGCAGTCAAACTATAGTTGAGACCTATAAACTATACTTTAAGCATTGATCTCATTTTTTATAAATCTGATCATATACGTTATCTATATATGATATAGACCTGAGTAAATAATATCTAGTATTTTCAGGAATTTATCAATAAGTGTAAATTCGTTCTAGCTAAACTAACATGATAATATTATTTTTTGGAAAAATTAATTTTTACCAGTATGTCTTTCTGTTTCCTTGGATGAGAAAATGTGTATAAGAAGTCCTATCTATTACATATATTAATTGTGATTATGGTTACAAATTCAGTTACATTTGTTAAACTTGTGGACCTATGTGCTCAAAGGAATGCTTTTTTATGGTATGAAAATTATGCTGTAATAAATGTAGGTGTAAAATTTACATTGTAGGGTTTCTTCCTCCAACAGTGGCTAGGAAGGGCTGGCACCAGAGGGATCAGAAGTATGCCAATTCTAATGGATAGAAGCTCCTGCAATGCTTTTCATGTGGAGAATATTTTTTCCTCAAGGAATACAAGTATTTAACTGAGAGCACAAGCCTTTCTCTCTCCAGGAAGTGCTGCCTGGATTAAGCCAGTTTAAGGTTTTTTTTTTTATTTGTTATCTCCTTTTATTGTCAACACTTGGTTCTCTTAGATACACACACCAATTCCATTAAGATAGAGTCAAGTACTGGCAACTGAAAGAACTTCTAAATACGTAAGGTTTTTAGTTTTTTTTTTTTTTTTTTTTTTTTTTTTTTTTTTTTTTTTTTTTTTTTTTTTTTTTTTGCTATTTATTGGTAACATTCTTCATTTTATGGCAAGCTTCTTGATAAAGTGGTGAGACTATTTGGTAGGGGGAGGGTGCATTGGCTGATGATAGCTAAGGGTTTCATGAAAGGGGTGTGACTAATGTAGATACTCATGGTTAGAATTTGTGCAGAAAAGTATCGAAAATGGGAAACAGAAGGCAAAGCCATACTACTTAAATCTTTCCAGCTGGATCACAGGATTACCACTGGAATAGTAAGATAAACAGATCTATCTTCTATGCAATAAAAAGCTATTCCCAGTTTTCCATAAAGAATATGTAATCTTTGCTAAGAATCTAAATTGCCACTTGTTCAGGATATTTTAAATTCATTTTATATAATCAAAGACTGGGTGTCCTGGAACTCACTCTATAGACCAGGCTGGCCTCGAACTCAGAAATCTGCCTGCCTCTGCCTCCCAAGTGCTGGGATTAAAGGCATGTGCCACCATGCCCAGCTCAACAATCCATTTTTTGTGTGTGGATTTTGACTTTCTCAGTAGACCATGAACCCTTATCAGCAGGAAATTTCTTCTTTTTATTTGTCTTGGAGTGTGTAGTATTAACTGAATTTATTTAGAAAGTGCCTGTCTTAATTAAGGTTTCTACTGTGATAAAACACCATGACCAAAAACAACTGTGGAGAAAAGGGTTTATTTTAAACTACAGTCTACAATCTGCAGCACATCATCCAAGAAAGTCAAGGCAGGAATTGGGGGGCAGTAGGTGATGCAGAGGTCATGGAGTACTGCTCACTGGCTTATGTCTCATAGCTTGGGCAGTCTGATTTCTTATACCATCCAAGATTGTCTGCCCAAGAGTGGTAATGAGTGTTAGGCCCTCCCACAGCAGTCATCAACCAAGAAAATGCACCACAGGCATGCCCACAGGCAAATCTGGTGGGAGCATTTTCTCAACTGATGTTCCCTTTTGCAAAATGACTGTAGCTTGGGTCAAGATGACCTAAAATGAGCCAGGACAAGATCCCTCATTAAAAAACAAAACAAAACAAAACAAAACAACAACAACAACAAACAGATTTCAATCTTACATGCTGTTCTTTTAAACAATACATCCCATTTTCTGTTTCTCTTTTTAAATATTCACTTGACTCTTGCAAGATGTTGACCCATGATTGGAGTATTCTGTTTTCTTAATATGCTCCTACTTATACAAGTTATTGTTATAGCTTTATTTAAAAAACAGAGATGCAGTGCTAACTTATGTTTATTTTAACTTGGTATTGTCTCAAGTGCTTGGTCAGGGGTTTAGATAGTCGTTGTGAAATTGTTGGAAGCTTGCCATAAAATATTTACCAAATGTGGAAACTATGTTAGGAAAAGTTGGCACCCTGAGGAATAAACACAACTCCCTTTGAAGTTTGTAGTTGTTTCCCAACTTGTCTTGTGGAACAACTTTGTCATATCTTATAATGGTAACTCTTCATTGCCAAATGTGAGTTGTAATCAGAATGAGTTTTGGAATCATAACTCTGATGTGCTACTTTTAGATTTGGGAAGGAATAGGGACTTTCCCTTTTTGAGAAAAGGGGATGATGCCGAGGTTGTTATTGGAAATTTCCATATCAAATATGTCCACTCTCCATCCTTACTTCTTTTCCCAAGACTGGGTTCAGTTTTCCCCCTTGTGTGCTCACAACATCTGCTGATTTTTCTATCATGGTTTTTTACCCCACTGTACTTGCTTAATGGGCACATGTGCCTATTATTACGCACTGACTGGACTTTATCAATGGCAAAGATGGACTCATAGTCATTTTTGTGTCACTCACGGTTGCTGAAATACTTACAATAATTGCAAGTAGTTAATATTTCTTTAATTGAACCCACAAAATAAATTGATAATAATATGCAACATCAAGTGCAATTACTTCTACCATGCATAGTTTTAGTCTTTGAATAAGTATTCATTTGATTTCTTACAACTCAATTCACAGTATACATATTAAAAACAAGAACAATGAAGTAACAGGTATGTTCAGAATCAAAGATCTTTTATTTTATTTTATTTTTATTTTAAAAGTTTGTGTGTGTTTTGTGGAATTAGAGTTACAGACTGTTGTGAACCACCATGTGTCCTGGTTAAATGTCTTGAGACATGAATCTAGATTCTCTGTAAGAGCAGCAAGTGCTTTTAACTACTGAGCCATCTCCCTATCCCCAGTGTTGAACATTATAAAGCTAACAAGTTGCAGAAAAAAGACAGAAACTCTTGACTCCAGAAATAATTACTACAGTATATATGAAAGAAATATTTTGTATTTTATTAAAATTGTCTCTCTCTATGTATCAATATCTATATCATCTATCTATCTATCTATCTATCTATCTATCTATCTATCTATCTATCTATCTATCTATCAAATCTACTTAATTATGGGTGGATTCAGGAAGGCCAAAGGATTCCTCCTTTTCTTTTGGAATTCAGCTATTGTTTCTCGGGGTTTCTTCTCACTTCATCATACAGTTGTTACAGCATTGCCAAATTAAAAGGTAATCAAATGTATTTATAATGTACCCAGCCTCCATCACTTCATTAGAGTGATGAAAAGGAGACTAATTTATCATGTTTCTCTGTATATATTTTTGTTGAATTTGTGTACACGCATGTATTTATATGTATGTATATATTATGTAGTCTTGTTTTGTGTGTTTAACATAAGAATGTATATTATGCCATATTATTGTTGTTTAATGATATGTCCTGGTTCTTGATTCATGTCAAAACATAGAGTTCTGCCTTTATTATATTGAATTGTTTTATAATATTCAGCAATATGAATGGCAGTTCACTTTTTATCTATTTCTCTACTGATGGTTATTTAACCATCAGTTATCTTTGTGAGATGCTGTAGAGAACAATGTAAGCTATTATTTTTAAGTATAATGTAAGCTATTATACTTTTTTCAGGGTTTATAAAAATTGTTCAATAGAATTTGCTCATTTTACTGTAATAGATATGTTTTCCCCAAAGCATAACAATGACCATTGTAGTTTTTAAATACAGAGGATAGATTACATAAATGGAAAGATATGTTGCATTCCCAAATGTAAAGGCTTAACTTTATAAGGATTACACTTTTCAGCAAGTTATGTTTAGTTTTACAGTATGCTAATAGGGTTTTACATAGGTTCACAGTGTTTATAGTGTGAACATTAGTTTTAGGCATAAAAATTGCTTTTAAGGCTAAGTTGATCATAAGCATCATAAATTTAGAAACAGAGAAGCTGTACTTACTAGTAGCTGCTATTTATTGATGTTGCCTCTAATGACATACTAACCCTGTGAGTATCACATTTACTAAGACACGGATTGCAATGTGCAGCCTGACTCCAAAGACTCCTAACTAAGCTCCACTGCCTCTATAGTTCAAGCCAGTCAGGAAAATAATATCAGGTGGTAACAATCTCACAAAAATGTATCATTCTATTGCTGAGAACATCATTTATAATATATTTCAGTGTCTTTATTCACTATTGCCTAGAAATTAATGATAGAGTGATATTTTATTCTAATAGTGTATATCATGCCTCAGTGCCTGTCCCTCCTCTTCCTTTTCTTTCTTCTTCACCTTCTTTCCTCCCTCCTCTTTTTTCTCGTTACCCACCCTGTCCTGCTCTCCTAATCATTTTGATCCATGTTGAGCCTGTCAAAATCTCATAAGTTCAGAGTCCTGATTTTTCCACAGGGGGAAGAGAAATGGCACTTTTCCACAGTGCTGTATCTAATTTTAGCATTGTTTGTGCAGTGACTTTGAAAGTATGTTTTCACATTGCTGTTACTCTCCTTATGTAGTTCTTTTCAGTTAAGCAACAATCAAGTGTTTAAAACATGTATGAAGGAAAAAGAACCTGAAAGAGAAAAATTTAGTAAATATTGAATGAACTCCTACTATGTGTCAATATAGTAACAAGCCTTGTGTTGATACAAGAAAGTCATGCAGATAAAATATAAGGCAAAAGTGAATATTAATACTAAAGGCATATTTTATGGTAATGAAAATCATCCTTGAAAATGTCTCAGTAGATGATACAATGTTTCTAGAAGCATAATACTTATAATTCTGGGCTTTTTTTTTTTACAGGATAATGATTTTATTCTACTTTATTAAAACAATTATTTTGCAGTGCTGAGGGCCAAACTCAGGGTCTTGTGCATGTTAAGTGAGTGCTGTATTAGAACTCCAGCCCAAACCTTAGTTTTATTTTAAACAATTAAAAGCAAACTTTAATGTTACTTCTATGTTTCATTCTTTTTCTCTTTTGGTAGTGTGAAATAACTTACTGGTATTCATGTTCTGAGGTAACTATTAACTTGAAGCAATTGGAGTACAAAGTTTTTCCACCTGGATAAAGACTGATGTTCAAAGTTTCCTCCCTCCCTCCCTCCCTCCTTCCCTCCCTCCCTCCCTCCCTCCCTCCTTCTTTCCCCCTCTCTCACTCTTTCTTCCTTTCTCCCTTCCTTCCATCTTCCTTCCTTCCTTCCTTCCTTCCTTTCTTTCTTTCTTTCTTTCTTTCTTTCTTTCTTTC
>NC_034613.1:109057313-109070166 GCF_900095145.1 Mus pahari | reverse complement strand
CTAGCTCAGTGAGGAAACTTTCTTTTCTTTTTATTAGATGCTTTCTATATTTACGTTGCAAAATTTATCCCCTTTCCTCATTTCCCCTCTGAAAACCCTCCTAACCCATCCTGCCTCCCCCTGCTAACTAACCCACCAACTCTCACTTCACTGTCCTGGCATTCACCTACACTGGGGTATCAAGCCTTCACAAGACCAAAGGCCTCTCTCTCACTGATGTCCCACAAGGCCATCCTCTACTACATATGCAACTGGAGCCATGAGTCCCACCATATGTATCCTTTGGTTGGTAGTTTAGTCCCTGAGAGCTCAGGGGGTCTGGTTGGGTGATATTTTTGTTCCTCCTATGGGGCTGCAAAACCCTTCAGCTCCTTGTGTCCTTTCTCTAACTTCTCCATTGGAGACACCATGCTCAGTCCAATGGATGGCTTTGAGCATCTACTTCTACATTTGTCAGGCACTGGCAGAGCCTCTCAGGAGACAGCTACATCAGGCTCCTGTCAGTAAGCACTTAGCATCCACAGTAGTACAAAGCTCAAGTCCAAATGTATCAAGGACCTCCACATAAAACCAGATTCACTGAAAGTAATGGAAGACAAAATGGGGAAGAGCCTTGAGCTTATGGTGTAAGATCAAGGATTGACAAATGGGACCTCATAAAATTGCAAAGCTTTTGTAAGGCAAAGGATGCTGTCAATAGGACAAAAAGCAACCAACAGATTGGGAAAAGATCTTTACCAACTCTACATCCGAGAGAAGGCTAATATCCAATATATACAAAGAACTCAAGTTAGACGCCAGAGAACCAAATAACCCTATTAAAAATGGGATACAGAGCTAAACAAAGAATTCTCAATCAAGGAATATCGAATAGCTGAGAAGCACCTAAAGAAGTGTTCAAAATCCCTAGTCATCAGGGAAATGCAAATCAAAACAACCCTGAGATTGCACCTCACACCAGTCAGAATGACTAAGATAAAAAACAGGTGACAGCAGATTCTGGCAAGGATGTGGGGAATGAGGAACACTTATCCATTGCTGGTGGGTTCAAGCTGGTACAACCACTCTGGCAATCAGTTTGGCTGTTCCTCAGAAAATTGGACATAGTATACATGCTCTACTATTTTCGTAGAAGCCTCATAATAGCCACAAGCTGGAAAGAACCCAGATGTCCCTAAACAGAGGAATGGATACAGAAAATGTGGTACATTACACAATGGAGTACTACTTAGCTATTAAAAACAATGAATTTATGAAATTCTTAGGCAAATGGGTGGAACTAGAAAATATCATCCTGAGTGAGGTAACCCAATCACAACGAACACACATGGTATGCACTCATTGATAAGTGAATATTAGCCCAGGAGTTCAGAAGACCCTCTAAGTTGTTTCTATGAGATATTTTCTCACAGCACTACAAAACTTAACTAACATGGAGCTAATATAGCTAATATTTTGGGATTTTGGAAGGGAGGTTGACAATTCTTTAACAATCTTTAAGTCCTGTCAAACGTTTTAGATTTAAACCATGAGGAAGGTGAATATAGACTATTTTTTTGTTCCTGCTTTATTGAATGTAACATAAAACTTTTTTTTTAAAAAAAAAAAAAAACAGCTGTTTCAAGCTCAAGCTGTATTTTGTAGCTTTGAAGTGCACAACAAATTCTTCTCTACTCCTATTTAATTCCTGGCCATATTATTTTCATTAGTCAACATGCTGCTGCCATTAGACACTTGATTGCCTGTTATTTCTGATAACAGCCACTTTTTCCTATGTATTAACCTTTGAAATCTCATAGGAAGAGTCAGAGTCTTAACATTGAAAAACTCCCTTTGAAGTTTTATTTTCCTCTCCAAGACAAACCACCTCTGTGAATGTATAATCTTAATCTCATACTTACTTTGTATTCATTGTTCATCAAGATGTGCTGATTTGTATAAGCAGAGTGGCACATTAAAATGAAAGTCAGGAAGACATCATGTAATATTGAGCTTTGTCTTAGTTTGTGTTTTATTGCTATGATGAACATTGGGACCAAAATGACTTGAGAAGGAGAGATTTATTCAATTTTCAGTTTACATTCCATCATTAAAGGAAGCCAGGGAAGGAACACAGGTGGGAAGCTTGAATCAAGAACTGAACCAGACACCATGGAGGGATACTTATTATTGACTTTTGCAGCCTGCTTTCTTTCCTTTTTTTAAAAATTATTTTTATTAGATATTTTCTTCATTTACATTTCAAATGCTATCCTGAATGACCCCTATACCCTCCTCCCAACCCTGCTCCCCTGCCCACTCACTCCCACTTCTTGGCCCTGGCGTTTCCCTGTATGGGACATATAAAGTTTGCAAGACCAAGGGACCTCTCTTCCCAACAATGGCTGAGTAGGCCATCTTCTGCTATATATGCAGCTAGAGACATGAGTTCTGGGGGTATTGATTAGTTCATATTGTTGTTCCACCTATAGGGTTGCAGACCCCTTCAGTTACTTGGGTAATTTCTCTAGCTCCTCCATTGGGGTCTCTGTGTTCTATCCTATAAATGACTGTGGGCATCCACTTCTATATTTGCCAGGCATTGGCATAGTATCACAAGAGATAGCTATATCAGTGTCCTTTCAGCAAGTTCTTGCTGGGATATGCAATAGAGTCTGCATTTGGTGGCTGATTATGGGATGGATCCCTGGGTGAGGCAGTCTCTGGACTGTCCATCCTTTCATATTAGCTTCAAACTTTTGTCTCTGCAACTTCTTTCATGGGTATTTTAATTCCCTATTTTGGAGATTGTATCTTGGGTATTCTAGGTTTCTGGGCTAATATCCACTTATCAGTGAGTGCATATTAAGTGAGTTCTTTTGTGATTGGGTTACCTCACTCAGGATGATATCCTCCAGATACATCCATTTGCCTAAGAATTTCATAAATTCTTTGTTTTTAATAGCTGAGTAGTATGCCATTGTGTAAATGTACTACATTTTCTGTATCCATTCCTCTGTTGAGGGACATCTGGGTTCTTTCCAGCTTCTGTCTATTTATTATAAATAGGACAGCTATGAACATAGTGGGGCACGTGTCCTTATTACCAGTTGGAAGATCTTGTGGGTAAATGCACAGAGAGGTATTGCTGGATCCTCCGGTAGTACTATGTCCAGTTTTCTGAGGAACTACCAGACTGATTTCCAGAATGGTTGTACAAGCTTGCAGTCCCACCAGCAATGGAGGAAAGTTCTTCTTTCTCCACATCCTCGCCAGCATCTGCTGTCACCTGAATTTTTGATCTTAGCCATTCTGACAGGTATGAGGTGGAATCTCAGGGTTGTTTTGATTTGCATTTCTAATGAGAAAAGTTTGTGCCAATTATATCTGATAGAGTGTAATATCTAAAACATATAAAGAATTTAATGAAGTGGATATCAAGAAACCAACCGAAGAGAGTGGAAAGACAAACCCATTCTCCAATTGATAACTACTTGCAAATGAAAAATCCATTTTCTCCAACTGAGTCTTTCTGGGGATATAAACTACAATTAAGGATAGGCTCCATCCTTAGCAGTAAATGGCCAAAATAAAAATGAACTAAATGTGTCTTTGGAGGTTCTTTGTCTCTTAAAGTTTTGTCATGACATTATTTTTTTCTGACCTTACAGTTCTTTTGTATATACATCAGGGCTTCCAGTTTTGTGATTTGTGGAATTCATATGTGTACAGGCATGTGTGTCTTCACATATATGTGTGTTTCTTGTGCTTTCTCTTTGTCTCCTTTTCTTATATTTGTTTGTCTTATTCCAGTTGGCTTCTTTTTGTTTAATCTTATTTCATTTATTATTCTTTAGAAGTTTGTTTACTGTCTAAGGAGAGACAAAAATGGGTTTGGATTCATATGGGGAAGGAGGTGGAAATTTTCTCAGATAAGTCACAGGACGTGAAACTTGTTCAGAATACATTGTATGAAAAATCTATTTTCAATAAAAAAAATAGAAAAAAAAGAATAGCATAATGAAACCAACTGCCATTATTGAGTCAAAAGTTTGGGGAAATAGTTCAGTAGTAGAATGCTTTCCTAGCAAAGCTGTAAGTTACAGAAGTTACACACTTCACACACACACCACTATCTCATATAATTGCTGGAAATGTACCATAGTGATTATGCATTTGCCTAGCATGTGAAATATGTAGCTTCCATTCCTAGCATTAGCATTACAAATCAAAACAAAATCATGGAATCCCAGTCAAATTGGTAACCCTCTGTCTACACCTGTTATTTTCCCTTCCAAGCATCCTAGTTATTTTCCAGTTCAGCTTCCCTCCCCACATAGTGCAAACCAAAAACAAGGAGTGAAAGTCTTCTATTTTGTTTGAGAAGTCTGAACCTGAAAGACACAGCAACATTTAAAAAGATAATAACTAACTGAAGTCTGAAATGTTAAAGACATGAGAAAAAGAAGAGTGAACATACTATTTGGAAACAGAATAGAATAGAGTAGAAAAAAAGAAGGGTTGAACTGATGACTTGTTCAGGAACAGTTTTGGTTCATCCATGTTACATCCCTATTAAATGGATCAAACATTTGTGTGATAGAACTTTATTTTTTAATTTACTCTTTTTCGATTTAATATGTGTTTAACAATGTACGTTGTTACCTCCCTTCATATTCCTCTTCTTCCAATGAACCTCTTCTTATCAACAGGTATCTGTGTATGTATTTACTTGAGCAAGGGCAATCTTCCAGTGGCTACACCACTGAGGAATATGACTTGCCATTTACTGCATAGTAGGTCCTCAGAGTTGGGTGGAACCTTATAAATGCCTTCTCTATCCATGGTAGAAAACCAGTGGGGTCAGTTATTGGCAAAAATGCTAATCTACTGATATGAACATAAATATTTAATGTCTTTTGGAAAATTACAGTACAAGGTTCCTCTGCCAAAGATCATGTCATTCGGAGATATGGGCTTGGGATTATTTTCACAGTACCAGAGATGAATGATCTGTTGTGAACCCTGCCTCATGTCCCATAAGAAACTCTGAACATAAACAGTTCTGCCATTGTTGTCAGTGTGTAACATCTCAGATTTTATGTGAACAGAAGGTGTAATAAAATTTCTCACTTAAACACATTTTATGTTTTAAAATATTAAAACCTAGAAGCCATATTAGAATTTTAATTCTTCACAATATTCTTTTAATTACATCATACATAAAAACACATGCTGCATGGAATAGATAAAAGCCCCCTTGATTATCTTGCCCCTTGATACTCAAATTCTCTACCACATTGTCACTGTCAGTTTCAATGTTCTTTCTTGGTTTCAGCATTATTGTCATGTCTAGAAGACCATCAGGTGTCCTGGGTCTCTAGCTTTTATTGTCTTTCCGGCCCCTCTTCTGTGATGTTTTTAGAGCTTACATATAGAAGTTGTATTGCAGATGTATCAGTGAGACTGAATAATGGCTTTGTAGCTGCTTATTCTCTGCAGTTTGACCAGTTATAGATCTCTGTAATAGTTTCCATGTGTTAAACCAAAACACCCTTTTGATGAACATTTTACTTATCTGTAAGGATAAGTATTTAGGATATAGTTAGCTATATCTATTGGTCTAGGAAGGTTTTTTTTTCATTCTTTGAGCTGTATATCAATTTGCTTTATAGTTTCCTTTGCTGTACATGAGAAACGATATGCTGATTGTAGTTCTTAACTCTAGTGCTACCAGAAAGTCTTAAGAATTGAAATCAAACTAGATGTCCATCATCAGATGAATGCCTAAGAGATTTGTGGTATATAGACAGAAGGGAATATTGCTCAGTTCTAACAAAAAATATTATATCATGAATTTACAGATAAATGTATGGAATTGGAGAGATGTAGTGATTGAAGAAACTCAAGCCCAGAAAGACAAACTCTGCATATGTGGATCCTAGTTTCAACTCTTTTGTTTGCTACACTAAATACTGAATAAAATGGAGACCAGGGAACTAGAAAGGGACCATTGACAGGGTTAAGTTAAAGGATGGAAGATAGTAGATTATAGTTAAAATGAAAGGAGTGATATTGCAATTTAGAGATGTGAAGGCTTAAACAAGGAGGAGCATGGGAGTGTGGGAGAAATCAAGAGGTGAATGGATCTGGAGGTGTCATAGTTTAATTTGTATTGCTGGGATAAAACACTGACTCATAGGAATTTTGGAAGAAAACTGCTTATTTGGATTGCAGGTTACAGTATGTCCTGAAAGGAAGTCAGAAACCGTAGATCACAGAGGAATACAGCTTACTGGCTTGGTCTCCATGGATTGTTCAGCCTGTTTTCTTTCCAGTTCAAGACTACCTACCCAGAGGTAGCAGCACTCACAGTGCACTGGGCCCTCCTACATCACTTGTTAATACAGAAAATGTCACTTGGGTTGCCCACAGGTCAGTCTGATGGAAGTATTTTCTCATTGAGGTTCTTTTTACATTTCCCAGCTACCTTTAGCCTGTGTCAAGTTGATAAAACTCTAACCAGGGCAGGAGGTGATAGGCTCTAGTGTAGAACCTGCTGTTATTGGTTTGCTAAACAGCCATGCTTTCATATTATTGTCTAAATATTTGTCCTACTAAATATAATGTGTACCCTAGAGCTGTTCAACACTGATCAGAGAAGTTTTTGGGCCTTTTTTTTTTTTTTGGTTATTGATTTACTATTTATTTATTTATTTATTTATTCATTCATTCATTCATTCATTTATTGTCTATTTGCATTGGGCAGCATCAATAAAGAATGTATTTGGTCAAAGCGCTTAGAGTAAGAGAGAGAATGCTAAGATCACTACCACAAAAGCCCAGGAAACATTGTGGAAAATAAAAGAAGAAAGACTGTAAGAACAGGATGATGGGGAGCAGTGCTGGCTTCTAGACAACATGACCTTGCTATTGCAATTATGAAACCACAGCAACTGTGGTCACCTGCATTAACTTGTGCAAATTCAGTCCTGCCAAAATTCTGGCTGAGTTGGGCAGTTCTGTGTAGATTACATTTGTTATTTGAAGCACTATTAGTAGTGGATAATTGCTGGGGAAGGGAAAATTTATTCTTTTTTGGAGTATGTGGCCACTGGTAGGTTTTCTGTGTTCCAATGGATGCATGTATGGACAATCCTAGTGGACTTAGTCAGTCATCAAAAAATAAAAAAAAAAGACACAGAATTGGGAGGGTATGTGTTGGAGAAACAGAAAGATTTACAGTGATGACTGGGAGCATAGACATGATCATATTTCACTTTATACATGTTTGAAAACTAAAAAAATATTGAAAAAATAAAATTTCTCTTCAAACCCCTACTATATCTATCATATATGTACAAACAAAAATGCTTGATTATTTTTCTCCTTTCTTAATGCAACAAATATACATTAAAATTCTTTTACATACCCCACAATGCTTAACAAAAATGTTTTTTGGATACACAATTCAAGGTGAATATAGAAATAGAAGGAAAGACAGCTTGATGAAATGATAATCATAATAATACCAAGCATAGTCTCAGTATACTAGGAAAGATATCAACAAAGGAACTTGGACACAGAAAATATCTTATACATTTTTAATTTATGATAAGACAATATATAACTGAGGATAGTAGCATCATCACAGCATGTAATACACACACTCTCTCTCTACATATATACATATATACGTATATATTATATATGTATGAATATACATATATTAAGATAGATAACTTCTAGAGCATTGAAAGATAAAATGAATTTGACATAGAAAACCTCTTCAGTTGCAGAAATATTTGAGAAGTTAGAAGGCAATTTATGCATCTGAAAATTAAGAATGGCTCCACTGAGCTTCTATTAAAGAATATAATGACCCCAGTAGAAAGTCCCTTTTCATAAAATCATAGCTGGTGAACTTTTAATAAGTTGACTGCCGTTTTTGTTTCTTTAAAAACTTGAAATGAAATTACTGCCATTGAATGTAGATATTGAGGCTACTGGTATAATTATCCTCATGTATCCCAGGGAACAATTGGAAATCTTGATAACAAAAAGCTTGAGAGAAGCAAGTGAGCCATTGAAGGCAAGAAATCTTTTGAGGTTATTACAGCAAGTGAGGCAAAGAACAGATGAAACATAATTGTTACAAATATTATTTTCCAGATAAGTAAACATTACACAAAGAGAAATGTTAAATTAGAAAAATGTCACCTGGACATTTTTGGAGACGGGTCTATTGGTCTGAGGATTATAAAATAATCACAAAATCAGCTCATTCTGAGTAAAGTGCTAATCTTAAACCACTTTATGAAATTGACATGCATGCCTTTAATAGCTCATTTTTCTTTTCTTCATTTCAGATTTTTTCACCTTAGCATTTCATAAATGTCATAATACACATTAAGAATCATGATGCCTTCTCTTTATTTCTAAAATCATTATCTTGGATATTACTGCACAATTTCAAACATTTGAAATCTGACATTGATTGATAAAGTTATTCATAATACATGCCTTTTGCTGATTTAATTACTTTGGGGTTAAATGAAGAAGCATTTTAAATGATGCGCTTTAATATAGTTCAATTATTGAAAACAAATCAAACAAGAAATACATTTCAAAAATGAAAGATGATAAAAGGACATCAGTTCAGTGGAAAGCTTTAGTTTAAAATGCAGAATATTTATAAATTAATGGCATACAGGAAGATGAATTCCTTGTCCTTTCTCTTTAAATATCAGCATCATCAAATATTAAGTGCCTGTAAATACCTACTCTAATTGATCTCATGCATTTCCTTGACCTTGATACATAGCTGACTGTGTCCCTAAAGAGCTAAATACCTGTTTAGACCTTCTGCTTGGCTGCATAAATGATTCCTTCCTGTTGCTAAATCATTTCTTCCCCAAACCTTATTCCCTCTAGAATTTAACCTCTTTTCTCCGAAGTTCATGTATATGCCACACAGCCCATCAGACTAATGCTGTCTGCATGGTTTGTCAGTAAAATCAGCCTGCAGTGATGGCAGTGATGCGGCTTTCAGCACAGCTTCAAGCCTAATACAGCCAGCTCATGTCAGGAGATGATGTAAGTTGAAGTTTCAGGGCAGTGATGAAGAGGTCTCTGAATTTAAATAGCTTCTGCAAGGCAAATGGTTCTGTGTTTCCTGGGTAATTGTACTCCCTGAAATCAAACTACCTTTCAAGATGCACAATGACATGGTTATCAAATGTTTTCAACGATTTCTTGAGCATCAAAGATGCAAACAATGACAGGTTTAGATTTGTTCAAAATTCATAATATTTGTCATTCATCCCCAGATCCAACTTGTTCCTACCGTTTGGAATGGGTCTCTACAGATGGCATCCACTTGCTTGCCTTTTCCTTTTCCTTTTTTTAATTTCAGAGAGACAGCTGTCCTAGAATAACAGCAGCATATTTTTTTTAAATCGTCTTCTTTAGAAATAAATCCTCTTCTCCTGTGGGATGTTGACCTGGGAAAACTTGATACTTTATTAAAAACAAAGCAGAAAGAAATCTGGTTCACAATAGCTCATAGCAGTTGAATGTTTGGAGTATGAAGGAGTTTCCTTAGGCCACACTCTGTTTTTGTTAAAACTCTAAATTTTCTTTGTTTGATTATTTCAAGTGACATTAACAGAAAAAAAAATGTGACAGAGGATATCACTATGTTCCTTTGGCAGGCCTTTAAATTTAGAATCCTTTAACTCAGCCTCTCCTGACTGCTAGATTTACAAGCATATATCATCTGCCATCCTGCCTGGTTAAATAATATGTGCAATTTTACTCTGGCATATTTCACCAACAATTAAAACAGTTTTTCAGACCTGGCCAGCACCAGCCCCGGGCCACCTTGGGCACGAACTCGGTGGACTGTCCCACAGTCCCCAGAGAACTTTCCACACTTCAGACGCCCTAGCATACCCAGGATCTTGGGATCACGGGTGAGTGGAACACAACATCTGTTCAACCAGGAGAAGGGCCTGTGCCAGCAGGAACAGGGACACAGGAAAATGACCCGAGCAGTGGCTGGGGTTCATTCCTGCTGGCGCCAGCGCCGGAACTCCTTGGGCATGAACTCAGCATACAGTCTCACTGCCCCCAGAGGACTCTCCACACCACAGGCACTCTAGTACACCTAGGATCTTAGGATCACTGAGGAGAGTCAGTCTCCAGAGGACCCTGGGACTCAGGTGAGAGCACCATCTTGTGTCCCGGGTCTCTCAGAGAACAGTCCACTCAGGAAAAAACGTAGGCCTCAAAAGCAACAGAGCTTCTTGCACAAGGTCCCTTTGGGCCTTCATCCTCAGCCAGGAAGCAGAGCTGAGTCCCAGACTTCCGGGCACCTTCCCTGCAAGAGGAGAGCTTGCCTGCAGAGAGTGTTCTGACCACTGGGACTCAGGAAAGAGTTGGACTCCCAGGAGGGCTGACAGAGGCTAACAAATCACAGGAGGAACAAGCTCCAGCTAGAGACAGCTAGAACATCTAACACCAGAGATTACCAGATGGCAAAAGGCAAATGCACGAATCTTACCAACAGAAGACTACTTGGCATCATCACAACCCAATACTAACACAATAGCTAATCCTGGATACCCCAACACACCAGAAAAGCAAGATTTGCATCTAAAATCATATCTCATGATGTTGGTAGAGGATTTTAAGAATGGCATTAATAATAATTCACTTAAAGAAATACAGGAGAACACTGCTAAACAGGTAGAAGTCCTTAAAGAATTACAGGAAAACACTGCTAAACAGGCAAAAATCCTTAAAGAGGATACACAAAGATCCCTTAAAGAATTACAGGAAAACACAACCAAACAGGTGATGGAACTGAACAAAACAATACAAGATCTAAAAATAGAAGTAGAAACAATGAAGAAAATCCAAAGGAAGACAACTATGGAGATAGAAACCCAGGAACTAAATCAGGAATATTAGCAACAGAATGCAAGAGATGGAAGAGAGAATCTCAGGTGCAGAGAATTCCATAGAGAACATGGACACAACAATCAAAGAAAATGCAAAATGCAAAAAGATCCTAACACAAAACATCCAGGAAACCCAGGAGTAGATGAGAATGAAGATTTTCAACTTAAAGGGCCAGTAAATATCTTCAACAAAATTATAGAAGAAAACTTCCCTAACCTAAAGAAAGAGATGCTCATGAACATACAAGAAGCTTACAGAACTCCAAATAGACGGGACCAGAAAAGAAATTCTTCCTGACACATAATAATCAGAATAACAAATGCACTAAATAAAGACAGAATATTAAAAGCTGTAAGGGAAAAAGGTCAAGTAACATATAAAGACAGACCTATTAGAATTACACCAGACTTCTCACAAGAGACTATGAAAGTCAGAAGATCCTGGACAGATGTTACACAGACCCTAAGAGAACACAAATGCCAGCCCAGGCTACTATACCCAGCAAAACTCTCAATTACCNTAGATGNAGAAACCATAGTATTCCATGACAAGACCAAATTCACACACTATCTTTCCAAGAATCCAGCCCTTCAAAGGATAATAAAGGGAAAGCATCAACACAAGGAGGTAAATTATACCCTAGAAAAAGCAAAAAAGTAATCATTCAACAAACCTAAAATAAGATAGCTGCAAGAACAGAATTCCAACTCTAACAACAAAAATAACAGGAAGCAACAATTACTTTTCCTTAATATCTCTTAGTATCAATGGAATCAGTTCCCCAATAAAAAGACATAGACTAACAGACTGACTACATAAACAAGACCGAACATTTTGCTGCATACAGGACCTCGGGGACAAAAACAGACACTACCTCAGTGGAAAAGGCTGGAAAACAATTTTCCATGCATACGGTCCAAAGAAACAAGCTGAAGTATCCATTCTAATATCAAATAAAATAGACTTCCAACCCAAAGTTATCAAAAAAGACAAAGAGGGGCACTTCATACTCATCAAAGGAAAAATCTTCCAAGATGAACTCTCAATTCTGAACATCTATGCTCCAAATGCAAGGGCATCCACATTTATTAAGGAAACTATAGTAAAGCTCAAAGCACACATTGTACCTCACACAATAATAGTAGGAGACTTCAAAACCCCACTCTCAAAAATGGACAGATCCTTGAAACAGAAACTAAACAGAGATACATTGAAACTAACAGAAGTTATGAAACAAATGGATTTAACAGATATCTACAGAATATTTTATCCCAAAACAAAAGGGTATACCTTCTTCTCAGCACCTCATGGTACCTTCTCCAAAACAGACCATATACCTGGTCACAAAACAGGCCTCAAAAGATACAAAAATATTGAAATAATCCCATGCATCCTGTGATGGTTTGTATATTCTTGGACCATGGAGTGGCAACATTTGGAGGTGTTACCTGGTTGTATTAGGTGTGTCACTGTGGGTGTGGGCTTAAAACTCTCATCCTAGGTGCCTAGAAGTCAGTCCTCCACTAGCTGACTTTGGATGAAGTCATAGAACTCTCAGCTCTGCCTGCATCATGCCTGCCTGGATACTGCCGTGCTCCCACCTTGATGATAACAGACTGAACTTCTGAACCTGTTAGCCAGCCCCAATTAAATATTGTTCTTTTTTTTTATAAGACTTGCCTTGGTAATGGTGCATGTTCACAGCAGTAAAACCCTAACTAAGATACATCCTATCAGATCACCACAGACTAAAGCTGATCTTCAATAACAACATAAATATTGTTGAGAACAGTTTTTGCTATCCTAGGTTTTTTATTATTCCAGATGAATTTGCAAATTGCTCTTTCTAATTCAGTGAAGAATTGAGTTGGAATTTTGATGGGATTGCATTGAATCTGTAGATTGCTTT
>NC_034613.1:109047090-109055548 GCF_900095145.1 Mus pahari | reverse complement strand
TGAATGTTGGCTCTCTATTATTTATGCTGTTATTGAAGATCAGCATCAGTCCGTGGTGATCTGATAATATGCATGGGATAATTTCAATATTTTTTATCTGTCAAGGCCTGTTTTGTGACCGATTATATGGTCAATTTTGGGGGAGATTCCCTGAGGTGCTGAGAAGATGGTAAATCCTTTTGTTTTAGGACAAAATTTTCTGTAGATATCTGTTAAATCCATTTGTTTCATAACTTCTGTTAGTCTTCATGTGTCTCTGTTTAGTTTCTGTTTCCAGGATCTGTCCATTGATGAGAGTGGGGTGTTGAAGACTCCCACTATTATTGTCTGAGTTGCAACATGTGCTTTGAGTTTTACTAAAGTTTCTTTAATGAATGTGGCTGCCCTTGCATTGTTTAGCAGTGGTCTCCTGTAATTACTTGAGGGATTTTTGTGCTTCCTCTTTAAGGGCTTCTACTTGTTTTGCATTGTTCTGCATTTCTTTAGTGAGTTATTAATGTCCTTCTATAAATCTTCTACCACCATCGTGAGATATGATTTTAAATCCACATCTTGCTTTTCGGGTGTGTTGGGGAATCCAGGACCCGTTGCGGTGGGCATACTAGGTTCTGATGGTGCCCCGTGTTCTTGGTTTCTGTTAGTAAGATTCATACATTTGCCTTTTGCCATCTGGAAATCTCTGGTATTAATTTTCAAGCTGTCTCTGGCTGGAGTTTGTTCCTCCTATGATTCTGTTAGCCCCTGTCAGCACTCCTGGGAATCCAACTCTCCCTTGTGTCCCCTTGCTCAGAGCACTCTTTGCAGGCAAGCTCTCCTCTTGGAAGGCAGGTGTCCAGAAGTCTGGAGCTCTGATCCTCCTTCTGAGTCCTGGGGTCAGAGCCCTCCCTGTAGGCTGACTCTCCCTGCATGATCCACAGGACCCGTGATCTCAAGGACATGTGGTGTGGAGAGTCCTCCCAAGCGCTCAGCTTTTTCTGCTGGGGTTCAAAAGAGAGATGACAGGGGTGGCTGCGACCAGACCAGAACACTGCCTCTGGGTGGGCAGTGTTCCTTTGTCCCTGTTCCTGCTGGCACAAGCCTCTGCTAGATTCTCTGGAGTTGAATGTGTTCCACTCACTGTGATCCCCAGGATCTGTGGTATGGAGAGTCCTCCAGAGCACTCAGGTGCCTCCACTGGGATTCAGAAGAGAGATGGTGGGAGTCATCTGACCTCAAGCTGTACTACAGAGCAATTGTGATAAAAAAAAAAAAAAACTCCATGGTACTGGTACAGTGACAGACAGGTAGATCAAAGGAACAGAACTGAAGACCCAGAAATGAACCCACACANCTATNNTTACNTGATCTTTGACAAAGGAGCTAAAACCATCTCGTGGAAAAAAGACAGCATTTTCACCAAATGGTGCTGGCACAACTGGCTGTTAGCATGGAGAAGAATACGAATTGATCCATTCTTATCTCCTTGTACAAAGCTCAAATTTAAGTGGATCAAAGAACTCCACATAAAACCAGAGACACTGACTTATATAGAGGAGAAAGTGTGGAAAAGCCTTGAAGAAATGGGCACAGGGGAAAAGTTCCTTAACAGAACAGCAATGGCCTGTGCTGTAAGATCAAGTATCAACAAATGGGACCTCATAAAATTGCAAAGCTTCTGTAAGGCAAAAGACACTGTCAATAAGACGAAAAGACCACCAACAGATTGGGAAAGAATCTTTACCAATCCTAAATCAGATAGGGAACTAATATCATTCATATATATATATATATATATATATATATATATATATATATATATATCAAGAAGATGAACTGCATAAAACCAAATAACCCCATTAAAAATGGGACATGGAGCTAAACAAAGAATTCTCAACTGGGGACTATTGAATGACTGAGAAGCACCTCAAAAAAATGTTCATCCTTAATCATCCTTAATCATCAGGGGAATGCAAATCAAAACAACCCTGAGATTTCATCTCATACCAGTCAGAATGGCTAAGATAAAAAATTCAGGTGACAGCAGATGCTGGCGAGGATATAGAGAAAGAGGAACACTCCTCCATTGTTTGTGGGGTTGCAAGCTTTTACAACCACTCTGGAAATCAGTCTGGTGGTTCCTCAGAAAATTGGACATAGTGCTACTGGAGAATCCAGCAATACCTCTGCTGGGCATATATACAGATGATGTTCCAACAGGTAATAAGAACACATGCTCCACTATGTTCATAGCAGCCTTATTTATAATAGCCAGAAGCTGGAAAGAACCAAGATGTCCCTCAACAGAGGAATGGATGCAGAAAATGTGGTACATTTACACAATGGAGTACTACTCAGCTATTAAAAACAATGAATTTATGAAATTCTTGGGCAAATGGATGTATCTGGCAGGTATCATCCTGAGTGAGGTAACCCCATCACAAAAGAACTCACATGATATGCATTCTCTGATAAGTAGATATTAGCCCAGAAACTCAGAATACCCAAGATACAATTTGTAAAACACATGAAACTCAAGAAGAACAAAGACCAAAATATGGACACTTCGTCCCTTCTTAGAATTGGTAACAAAACACACATGGAAGGAATTACAGAGACAAAGTATGAACCTCAACTAAGAATCTCAACCAAGAGATTAGTTGTCAAAGGATGGACCATCTAGAAATTGCCCCACCCAGGGTTCTATCACATAACCAACCACCAAATGCAGATACTATTGCATATGCCAGCAAGACTTTGCTGAAAGGACCCTGACATAGCTGTCTCTTGTGAGGCTATGCCAGTGCGTGGCAAACACAGAAGTGGATGCTCACAGTTAACTATCAGATGAAACACAGGGCCCCCAAAAGAGGAGCTAGAGAAAGTACCCAAGATGCTGAAGGGGTCTGCAATCTGTAGGTGAAACAACAATATGAACTAACCAGTACCCCCAGAGCTCGTGTCTCTAGCTGCATATGTAGCAGAAGATGGCCTAGTCAGCCATCATTGGGAAGAGAGTCCCCTTGGTCTAGCAAACTTCATATGCCAGAGTACAGTGGGACACCAGGGCCAATAAGTGGGAGTGGGTGGGTAGGGGAGCAGGGGGGAGGAATGTATAGGGGACTTTGGGGATATCATTTGAAATGTAAATGAAGTAAATACCTAATAAAAAATTGGAAAATAAAAAAAATAAAAAAATAAAGCTTTGGTTTTAAAGCTTGAAATGAATAACTGCATATAAAATATGCTATATTCTTTTCCAATTAACAACACATATGGAGAACATGTCTGTCTAAATCAAAAGAACATGCATGTAATTCCAGCACTTGGGAGGCAGATGCAGTAGATTTCTTTGAGTTAGTGCGAACTTGATCTATTCAGTGAATTCTAGAAGATCCAGAATTATGTAGAGAGACCCTGTCAAATAAGCATTTGATGACATAATATAAAATAGTGGCAGTGTCCCTTGATTGTGAACAGAGGACTTTAGAGGTGATAAGACATATATTTGATCATTTCTCTTTTGTATTCTTCCATGTTGTGGCATTGAGAGTATTAATTTGTAGCTTGGGGTCTATACGTATCTTCGGGTTTCTATTGCTGTGATAAAAATCCATGACCAAAACAACTTGGGAAAGAAAGAGTTTATAGAGTTCATGTTTCCACATCCCAGTTTATCACCAAAGGAAGTCAAGACAGGAACTCAGACAGGGTAGGAACCTGATGCAGAGGCCATAGAACCGTGTTGCTTACTAGCTTGCTCATCATGGCTTGCACAATCTGATTTCTAATAAAATACAGGTCCACCAGCCCTGAGATGGCACCACCCACAGTGGATTGTGCCAAGAATATGTCCCCCAGGCTTGCCGACAGTCCAAGGCATCTTCTTAGTTGAGATTCTTAGTTGAGGTTCCATCCTATCCAGTGACAAGTTGACATAAAACAAGCTAGCACAACAGGTATTCCTCTTCTTCATGCTGTTTCCTGAGGGTAAGGACACGTCTCTTATTTTATCACCTTTTCATATAGGACACCTTAATACCTTCAGTTTGGGCTTGCTTCTATAAGGCACTGAATGAAGGCCTATAAATTGCTAACTTCCCGACAATTTTGCTGAATTCTCTTTTATAACTTGAATAGCATATGCAATTTTGAGGTAAACGAATCTTAGTTATATAAGAACATAGTTTTAGGTTTTCTGGATAATAGTCACTACCTATCTCATTTTAGCTTTCCAGGAGAAAGTTTTTGGGGGATATTCCATAGGGGAATTTATTATTACTTCACACTACAGATGAGGAGACAAAGATTCAGAATGCTTAAATTATTGCAGTTAATTGTACTTATTTATCTTTAATATGTTTTACTTTCACACAAGGGAAGGCTGCTCATCTACCAGTACACATACACATCTGAGAATAGACCTTGAAGGTCTCTATTCCCTTTGTTGGGTATTTCAGCTAATGTTGTCCCTGTTTGGTCCTGGGAGCCTATTATATACCATGTGTGTTCTATTGTGACTGAGTTTCCTCACTCAGGATTATATTTTGTAGTTCTGTCTGTCTCAGTCATGGTTTCTATTCCTGAACAAATAATTATGACCAAGAAGCAAGTTGGGAAGGAAAGCCTACACTTCCACACTGCTATTCATCACCAAAGAACTGAAACTCAAACAGGTCAGGAAGCAGGAGCTGATGCAGAGCCATGGAGGGATGTTACTTACATGCTTGCTTCTGCTGGCTTGCTCAGCTTGCTCTCGTATAGAAACCAAGACTACTAGCCCAGGGATGGCACCATCCACAATGGGCCCTCCCACCCTTGATCACTAATTGAGAAAATATCTTATAGCTGGATCTCATGGAGGTATTTCCTCAAGGGAGGCTCCTTTCTCTGTGATAACTCCAGCTTGTGCCAAGTTGACACACAAAACCAGCCAGTACACCATCCATTTGCCTAAGAATTTCATGAAATCATTGTTTTTAATAGCTGTGTATTACTCCATTGCGTAAATGTACCACATTTTCTGTATCCATTCTTCTGTTGAGGGACATTGGGGTTGTTTCCAGCTTCTGGATCTTATAAATAAGGCTGCTATGAGCACAGTAGAGCGTGTGTCCTTGTTATATGTTGGAGCATCTTCTGGGTATATGCCCAGGAGTGGTATAGCTAATGGGGCCACCCACCTATCTCAGAAACCATTAACCCAGAAGTGCTCTGCCTAAAGGAAATGCAGAATCAGAGTGGAGCAGAGACTGAAGGAAAGGGCATCTAGAGACTGCCCCAACTACGGATCCCTCCTATCTGCATACATCAAATCCAGACCCTATTGCTGATGCTATGAAGCGCTTATTAACAGGAGTCTGGTATAGCTGTCCCATGAGAGGGTCTGTCAGTACCTGACCAATACAGATGCAGGTGCTCACTGCCAATCATCAGACCAAGCACAGATTCCCCAATGGAGGAGGTAGGGCAAGGACTGAAGGAGCTAAAGGTGTTTGCAACCCCATAGGAAGAACCACAATATCAACCAACCAGACCCCCCAGAGCTCCCATGGACTAAACCACCAACCAAAGAGGACACATGGAGGGACCCATGGCTTTAGCTGCATATGTAGCAGAGGATTGCCTTATTTGGTATCAATGGGAGGGGAGGTCCTTGGTCCTGTGGAGGCTAGATGCCCCAGTGTAGGGGAATGCTAGGGCAGTGAGGCCTGAGTGGGTGAAGGAGCACCCTCATAGAAGCAGAGGGCAGGGGGATGGGATAGGGATTTGTGGAGGTGAAACCAGGAAGAATGATAACATTTGAAAGGTAAAGAAATAAAATAATCCATACAAAAATAAATAACAGTGGAATATTATTAATCTAAAAAATTAGACCTTGAGAGCTGACTCTTGTTGTTTGGCACAAACCTCTGATACTGAAAGTCTTGAGGCAGAGCTAGGAGGCTGAACAGGAGTCCAAGTCTAGTCTGGACTCCATAGAATGACCCTAGGAGAAAAGACTCTTAGAAGATTCATGTTTTGAGAGTTAATTCACTCATTTGTGGTTTTACTTATAACAGAGTATTAAGTAATATTTTGTTGCAATTTTACTTTTCTACTTGATATTTGAATGTGGTGTGTGTATTTGTGTGTGTGTATGTTATCATATTCTTTTTATTACTTTATAGAATAAAGGACATGTTATTTACATATTATTTATAGAGCACCTGATGCTTGGTGATTTCTTTTACACACTTTACCGTGTACCAACTGACATAAGCACGATAAAATTCTTGATTGTGTAGCTTGAAACCATGACATTTTTTTCACTTGAAGATGGGAGAGTACTTCTCATAATTTATCAAAAATAATATTTGGTTAAATGGAACAGTGCATAGTTGAAATAGTGGCGTGATCCTAGCATGAATATTATGGAGCTGAAAAACTATGCCAATGAAGCTGTTGACAAATTAATGTCAGAATGTTCTTAGAAAAAAAATGTCTGAGTTCATGCTAAAGTTGAGTGGAACCCTGAGTTGTTTCAAAAACACTACGTTTGTGAACATATCATAAAATAAATTCCCCTTTTATTGTTGAAGGGCTGTAAAGTACACTTTTCCTGAAGTAGTCCAGTCTTTGCTTCAGCTTTGCTTGTAATTGTTTTCCAATAATACAGTAGTTTGATGCTGTCATCTTAAATTTAAATCCTCTCTAAACAAATCTTATGCATCTTCTGTATTTGATAAACCCCAGACATTGGTACTTACTGATCTCTTTGCAATGATTGAAAAATCTCTTAGCAGGTCACACTGTCTTATGTTTTACAGCAATGGAAGTGCATTTGGGTCATTGCCAACATGAGGGAGAAAAAAGAAATTGTTATGCTGTATCTTTAAAAATCAGTCAGCTTTGGTCCTTGGCTGTGGTTCACAAGTAGAGTACTCAGCCTGCTCATGGTTTTATGTTCAGTACCTGTTACAGAGAATAATAGTTGTCCATCAGAGGACTTGCTGAGTGGTCGGAAATATTTCCTGCCTTGTGGGCCCTTTCCTTTCTCTTTTCTGCCCTTCCTTGCTTTCATAAATTTCTTCTTTCTTTCCTTCTATGTCCCTCACTGCTTTATTTTGCCTCTTTATTATGTAGAAGATAAAAAGAACAAGGCAAAAATCGCTTTTTCTTATAAGGCATAGTCTTTCTATACAAATCAGTTTGTTCTCAAATTTGTGGCTCGTCTGCATAAATCTTCCTAGTACAAGAATCCATGTACAGAATCCAATGCTAATTTTAAAGTAAACCTTATACATTCTTTACTAGGGAAGTTTGTATTTGACTAAAGGATGATAAGGCATGTTTTAGTTTTCACTCACTGTCAGCTGTCAAACTGGCGTGTGACTATTGCTGAAGAGGAAGGGGTAGTTGAGGTCCTGAGCAAGGAAGGTATGACACTGTTAGGATGAGGGTATGTGCTGGAGAATCATCAAGAACACTCCTTGAGGTAAATTTTGGGGGTTTTGGGGAAAACATTATTGAAAGGCAAGCCTGTCACCCACTCCCTGCTCTATGTGTTACTGAGTATAGGGCATTGCAGAGAGCCAAGATTCAACAGCGTAATCAGAGTGGCTATCGAGATAAGGGTTTAGCTTCTTCTTTCAATTTTCCTTTGATTCAGTAAACTAAGCAATTCCTTCCTGATAGGAAAGAAAACTGTAGTAATAGCTGATACCGAATGCCCTATTAGGTAGGAATTAAGACAGTTCCAAACCGAGAGCGGTGTGACTTGCAAATCAGAAAGGGAAAAAATGTGGTTTTATGCATCCAGGCACACTAGAACCAATCCATTTAAAGTGTAAGGAATATACTTAAAATATAGATGAATACATCCAACATTTGAAGTAAGGTAGACACTTGGATTATTTATTTAAGATGTGTGGTGATAGCTGAGGGAAGAAGGAATATTGCTTTTTTTTTTCAAGTAGAAGTCAAACTGGGTTGACCAGAAGACTTAGGGATGCCTTTATATGTCTAAGATCCTGTGTACTAGCCTTAACAAGGATCTCTATGCTTAAAATAATTTTAAGGCCTTGAAACTCTAATCCAGGCATAGATTTGGGGAGGTTAGACATAGTGTAATTATTTTATGCTATTATGTAAGATGAAATTATATGACCAGTTAAACACTATTTGATCATTCAAAATGTTATAAATATTCTTTTTGAAATTAATATGTACCAGACACTTTTCTAGGCAATAACCTTACATAGGATTACAAAAAGTCATCAGTTCTGTTTCTGCCCATTTTAGATGAGAACTATTTCATCTTTCTCCTTGGCTTTAACTGCAAAACTCATGACTAAGAGACACAATTCAGTCCAACTATTTTGTATTCCACTCATGCACTCATACTCTTTCTTTCTTTCTTTCTTTCTTTCTTTCTTTCTTTCTTTCTTTCTTTCTTTCTTTCTTTCTTTCTTTCTTCTTTCTTTCTTTCTTTCTTTCTTTC
>NC_034613.1:109035594-109046940 GCF_900095145.1 Mus pahari | reverse complement strand
TCTTTCTTTTCTTTCTTTCTTCTTTCTTTTCTTTCTTTCTTTCTTTCTTTCTTTCTTTCTTTCTTTCTTTCTTTCTTTCTTCTTTCTTTCTTTTCTTTCTTTCTTCTTTCTTTTCTTTCTTTCTTTCTTTCTTTCTTTCTTTCTTTCTTTCTTTCTTTCTTTCTTTCTTTCTTTCTTTCTCTTCTTATAATTTTCTTTTTTCCCCAATTTTATTAGGCATTTTCTTCATTTACATTTCAAATGCTATCCCAAAAGTCCCCTATACCCTCCCCGCTTGCTCCCCTACCCACCCACTTCCACTTCTTGGCTCTGGTGTCCCCCTGTACTCGGGCATATAAAGTTTGCAAGACCAAGGGGCCTCTCTTCCCAATGATGGCTGACTAGGCCATCTGCTACATATGTAGCTTGAGACACGATATTGTTGTTCCACCTAAAGGGTTGCAGACCCCTTCAGCTCCTTGGGTACTTTCTCTAGCTCCTCCATTGGGGGCCCTGTGTTCCATCCATAATGGACTCACTTTTTAAAATGTTACCATATTCATGATTAAATCCTAACATATGAATTTTAGGGGATGTGTTTACACTACAACAGTCAGTATGGCTTCAATGGACTCTAGACATTTTTGATTTCATGGGTCCTTTCTTAATTTAAAAAAATGCCAATTTATGTTGTGACTGTATTGATATAAATAACTCAATTGTGTCTGTATCATAATCACTTTTTATAATTTAAAAGAAATTAAAATATTAAATATTATAGACCCTAAAAATACTGTGGGAATTAGGTTCTTGAGTTACTGTCAATGAAGGATAAATCATATTCTCTTAAAAAAAAAGAAAAGGAATATGCCTGTCTTGTCCATAACAGTATACCCAATGTCAGTTATCAAGTAGGTAGTTAGTAAATAATTCTCTAAGAAAAATTTAAAGTAAGTGTTTATAAATATTCAGTCTACATGAAGATTTCAACATAGTTTTGTGTGTGTATGTGTGTGTGTGTGTGTGTGTGTGTGTGTGTGTGTTCTCCAATAAAATATTGGAGTTGGGTAGGAGAGATGGCTCAGCAGTTAAGTAGGTTGTTTGTCCAGAGGAGCAGTGTTCAATTCCTATCTCCCACATGTCAGCTCACAAATATCTATAACTCCTGTGTCAGGTTATCTAGTGGACTTCATGAGGATTCCATATATGTGGTTCACCCATACACAGCGAATTTCAGTTATAAAAATTGAAAAAACATATTTTGACTCTAATTTTTTTAATACCCAACATTTTTATTCATATTGATAAAGGGCCTAAAGAACCTATTGCGTTCTTCAAAAAGCTAAAAGAATACATGATCCAGATCTGTTATGTGACCAATTCTACCACCCTGGGTAGTTACACTAAGGACTCCAATCCAGTATCTCACAGAGGTGCCTGAACATCAATGTTTACGACAGCACTATTCACAATAGTCAAGATATAGAACTAATCTAGATTTCTATTAAAAGATGAATTCACAAAGAAAATGTGTCACAAATACATAATGGAGATTTTTAAAACATATAAAAATAATGACATTACTTAATATGTAAAAAAATGGATGGAACTAGAGATCATTATGAAGTAAGCCAGACTCAGAGACAACTATTGCATGCTTTCTCTCATATGGAGAATCTAGTTTTTTTTTCCTTTTGAAAGGTTTAACCTATATGTAAGTTGAATGATGACAATTTAGGAGAATAATTGTATTGAGGATCATAGCTCAACAAGAAAGTAATATGAGGGAGAAATACAAATATTGCTTTACTTAAATACATATGTGCATTAGACATGAAAGCCAGAGGGCAACTATATGTGGGGTGTTCTCCTGGAGGCTTGTGGGGTGAGAGCATTGGAGTCACAATGAGTTACCTGGGAAGCAGACATCAGAGACCTGAAAATATAGTTTAATGTGGAAGTTAACTGGCATATGCGCACACATCAACCAATCACCTAAGGACACATTCCTATGGGCCTGAATAGTGTGCAAGCCACATCATGTGAGGCTGTATGTGAGGAACAGCATGTCCTGGAGAATATTTGTGGACAAAAGACAGGAATCAAGCAACACCCTAGGCTTGGTGATGTTTTGTGAATCTCTGGTGTGTGGGAATACCATTATGTTTCGTCTAGTATATTAGATTTTCAACTCTGCTCTAGCAGTTGCAGGAACTCTGTACTTCTCACATGTACCTGTCTCTTAAAGACAGCTCTGCTCCCTCACATCAGGAGTGGGAAGATAGACAACAGAGAGCAATGAGGATATGTGTGAAAATATAAGTAAACTATAGTGATGCACATGTACTAAATGTAAAATGAAATACATTATTTTGTATACTAACCAAAAGTAATTAAATGATTAAAACGAAGTGTCCATCCACTCAATATATTCATTATTATTTTTGGGTTGGACAAGGTTCTGATTTGTAGGTCATGGTGTCCTAAAACTCACTATGCAGGCCAAGCTAATAAAAACCCATGGTGATCCTCCTGTCTAAGCTTTTAAAGGGCCAAGGTTACAGGGATGAGCCACCATGCAAGGAAATACATTTTTGCTAAAATATTACTGATATGATTTAGTTATTTTATTAAGCAAGCTATTATCCATTTTGACCACTGTCTATTTTGTTCTATTTTAAATACTTGTCAGATTGGGAACATGGGCTGATATCATAATATTTGTTGTAGTTTCTTCTATACTTTATACTATTTTTCTTTCATTTAGATTAAGGATAGGGTAAGGCAATTTACGTGTCTATTATAATGGATAATAATGTGATTAACAATTAACAGTGAATTCTACCTTCCTGGTACTTAGGACACGACTTGATAATTTATGAGTTTGCATTTTTTTTCTTCAAATTATCAAAGAAATAGGTGTCCTGACTTACATTGCCATTTAGTTTCTTTCCTTAAGGAGCTCATATATTGCTAGGTTAAAATATTTTTCATTCTGGGGTTATGATGTATGATAACATTAGAACTCAAAAGGCTGCTAATGTAATTATGGAACAGTTAGTAGTTGATAGTTGTGGAAGAAGTCTGTATGTCAGTTATGTTGAGCCAAGCAAAGGATATTATTTTACTTATTTTGTTGTCCAGTACACCTTTCTAATGAAATATTTGTGTCTTCCTGTTCCTTTAGGTAGTGCTCAAAATGTTTTTTCTACTGCTAAGTGTCCTGACATTGCTCTTCTTAAATTAAATATTTTAGACCTTTGTAACATCGAGCAGTTCCCATGAGAACAGATATTATTTGCTAATATCATTTAGGTTATATGATTCATGGTGAAATGGATGAAAGTTCTTTTGTCTCATTAATAACGTTTCTTCCATTGTAGGATGGATAATCTCTGGGCAGATTTCCCATTGTGAGTTTAAACCAGTGAAAGAATGTAGAATCCTCTTCAATTTCACAGAGGGTGCAACTTAATTTAGTTACCAAGAGTCAATCATTTCCCCAATTAAGCCTCATCTAATCCTCATTGATCAGAATCAATCACTTCTTTCCCTCAACTCTCCCAGTAGGGTGTCTGTCTCTATTTGGCACTAAGTTACTCTGATTTCCTTATTTGTCCAATGGTCTTGTTACAGGAGAAAAAAAGAAGAAAGTCTCACTTATTTTTGTGTTCCTTATATACCTAGCAAACCTCTGTATATAGAGTAGATTTCAAAATATTTTTTGTTGGAAAAGCTCACTTCAAAGATAAAATTGAGTCTGCAATGTTCCTGGGATGGTCAGGCTCTAATTGGGCGTTTAAAGGAGGGTGGGTATGTAACTACATTTAAAGAACTCTGCCCACATTTTTTCGGTGAGGATTTTCATCAGCCAGGCAGCTTTTAGTATTCACAACCTTATCACTACCAGTCATAAATTTCATTGAAAATGCCAAGTAAGGGTCACCAGGCTAATGGATTTATCCAGTTTGATATTCTAGGAAATTATAGCATCCAACTTGCCAGAAGTTTCAAGGTCAAACACTGAAATGTCAAAGTAGATTACTGGTGTGTCTGAAAGATTCTTCTATGAAAGTCTTGACCACTTCTATATCTGTATTCTCATCTCTGATCACCTGTTTCTATCGCCTAATGATAAGATGTCCTGTTTACAGTGAAGATTTAGCACTCTAGTTGAACATCATCTTAAGATATTTCCAAACCTTTCTCCCCCATCCCCTTTAGTAAGAACTTCTCAGATTCTGATGTGCAGGGAATAAAACCAGGAAGATGAAAGAGTAAGAATTTATTTAGAAATAGCATCCATTATAATGAGTGGACTCAGATTAGGACTAAAGTACAGTTATTCATGCATACTGAATTAACTGAACAAATTTCCCTTTTAATGATTTGTATATAAAGATGGGCAAATTTGGAATATCCTGATAAATAGTAGAAATACCCTAACTTAACCCTTAGTCAGACTGTTATCTAAGGAATATTATCTCTCCAGATTTTCAGTTGGCCAATTATAAGAAATAGTACTAGCCAACTACTAAATCTCTAGAATCCTATTTACTTTGACATATATCCAGTCATAGGGTTTATTTAAAGAAAAAAAACATTCTCATGCTGAGACTATGTTAATTTATAACAGAGACCCCAATTTGAGCTTTGCCTCTGCTCAAGTGTTTTTCAGTGTCTCAGAAGAGTATGTGCTGAGTACATGAAAGCAGGATCCATGTCTCATCTCACAGTTTTTGACCTTCATCTCCAGCTTCCTGGCCATTTTTACATTTTTGTTTTCATATTTCTCCTTTCTTATTTCTGAAATGTCGTATTTTGCTGACTGGGTGTGGTTCAACAATCATTTCTTAATGTCATACTATACATGCTAGCAATACTTTGAGGTCATTAATAAGGATGGTAGCATATGTTAAGGCCTAGGTAAAATATTCAGGCCTAGATGAAATGTTGTGGACTAGACAAAATGTTAATGCCTAGGTAACAGTTACTCAGCTTGCCTGCCTTTTTTTTTATTTTAATAATTTATATGTATATATAATTTATATTTTATTGGATATTTTATTTATTTGCATTTCAAAGGTTATACCCCTTTCCTGGTTTCCCCTCTAGAAACCCCCTATTTCATCCTCCCAATACCTGCTTCTATGAGTGTGTTGCTCTACCCACACAACCACTCCTTCCTCCCTGTATTAGTTAGGGTTTTACTGCTGTGAACAGACACCATGACCAAGGCAAGTCATATAAAAACAACATTTAATTGGGGCTGGCTAACAGGTTCAGAGGTTCAGTCCATTATCATCAAGGCAGGAGCATGGCAGTATCCAGGAAGGCATGGTGCAGGAGGAGCTGAGAGTTCTACGTCTTCATCCAAAGGTTGCTACTGGAACACTGACTTCCAGGCAACTGGGGTGAGAGTCTTAAGCCCACACCCACAGTGACACACCTATTCCAACCAGGCCACACCTCCAGATGGTGCCACTCCCTGGTCCAAGAATATACAAACCATTACACTCCCCACCTTCAAATTCCCCTACACTGGGGCATCAAGCCTTCCCAGCACCAATAGTGTCTCCTCCAAGTGATGTCCAACAAGGCCATCCTCTGCTACATATGTGGCTGGAGCCATGGGTCCCTCCATGTGCACTCCTTGGTTGGTGGTTTAGTGCCTGGGAGCTCTGAGGGGTCTGGATGGTTGATATTGTTGTTCTTTCTATGGGATTGCAAACCCTTTCAGCTCCTTCAGTCCTTTCTCTAACTCCTCCATTGGGGACTTTGTACTCAGTCCAGTGGTTGACAGTGAGCATCTGTCTCTGTATTTGTTAGACTATGGCAGAGTCTCTTAGGAGACATCTATCTCAGGCTTCTGTCAGCATGCACTTCTTGGCATCCACAGTAGTGTCTGCATTTGGTGACTGTATATGAGATGGATCCCCAGGTGGAGCAGTCTCTGGATGGCCTTTCCTTCAGTCTCTGCTCCACATTTTGTTTCCGTATTTGCTCCCATGAGTATTTTGTTCCCCTTCTAAGAAGGACCAAAGAAGGAAACATTCTCACACATTTCTGCTGTTACTATGAAACTTTCTAGTGATAGGATTGATTACATATTCTGCATGTTCTATACCCTTTGAAACCAATCACGATAAACGTCAATAGAATTGTTTTGTATAGTTACTCATAATATGCTCAGACCCAAACCACCCACCCACAGTATTACCTTTGCCTGTATATAAGCTTTTATGGTATAAACTGCCCCTGGGATAGACTCCAACATAATAGAGAAACCTGTACCTATATAAAAAAATTATTTGGAATAAGGTTTTCATTTTGAGTAGTGGTCCAGTAAAGTTTAAGTTCCCAATCTTCCCTGGGAACTGACTACTTGGCAGAAAGAGACATATATGTGGATTACCTGGTCAGCAAGGTAAGACACGAATGTCAGAAAATTTGCATCCTTGTAGACAAGTTAGGACATGAATATTAGACAAAGCAACTCTTCTGCCACAGTTGAGTACCCCAAACAATGGGAGCAGGATAAATTCACAACAAAGACTTGTTCCTAAGGAAATCCTCTATTCCTAAATCCTGATTGGTGAAATAACTTGTTTGTGGATTTTTGGCTTAAAACTCCTGTAGTATCTTAACTCATGGTAATGCTTCAGTTCTCAAATCTGGTCCATGGCCATGGTTGACTAGTCCTGGGTCATATGCTCAATAAACTACCCCTGTCTGACTGAGATTGGTGTTTGTGTGTTTTGGGAGACAATTCCTGGACCCCAATAGTATGGGACTGAAAGACTTCAAAGTGATAAGACAAAAAGTTATAGCTTTACAAAAACGTTGATATGAACATTGAAAATTGGGGAATTATACTAGGGAGACAAAATCTTATCTTTTCAATGCCTATTATCTCAAGGAATCCTTAAAGTTTTAGAGAAAGTGTTCAACTTCACATATGAGCAATGGGGTTTACTTTATTGTAGAGTGCCTATAGAGTGGAGCATGTGACAACATGCCAGCAAACTGTCTTTATTTATACTCTCCCATTAAATGGCCTAATTGGCCATCATTGGGAAGAGAGGCCCCTTGGTCTTGTAATCTTTATATGACCCAGCACAGGGGAAGGCCAGGGCCAAGTAGTGGGAGTGGGTGGGTAGGGGAGCAGGGGCGGGAGGGGGTTAGGGAACTTTTGGGATAGCATTTGAAATGTAAATAAAGAAAATAATAATAATAATAATAATAATAATAATAATAAATAATAATAAAGTCCTGATCTCGCCTGGTGTGGTGGCGCATGCCTTTAATCCCAGCACTCAGGAGGCAGAGGCAGGCAGATTTCTGAGTTCGAGGCCAGCCTTGTCTACAAAGTGAGTTCCAGGACAGCCAGGGCTATACATGGGAGGGGAGCTCCTTGGCCCCAAGGAAGGCCGATGACCCAGCATAGGGGAATGCTAGGGTGCTGAGGCTGGAGTGGGTCGGGGAGTGGGGGAGCACCTTCATAGAGGCAGAGGAAGGGGTATGGGATAGGGGGTTGTAGAGGGGAAACCAGGAAGGGGGAAAAAATTTGAAATGTAAATAAATAAATAATAATCACTACAATGTAAAAGCATTAAAAAATGAACTACCATCAAGGATAGCATATGAATAAAATGACACTAAACATGTTTTAAAAAATCCTGATCTAGATTTTAACAGTTAAAGAAAAGGCAGTGAAAACATGCTTTACCTCTGTCTGATGGGACTATGTGATAATTTAACTCTAGATATAGCATTGGATTTTACTTAGGAAAATATCAGAGTAGACTGAATTGAATTCTGGTAAAGAAGCACATTTTTTTTTTAAAAAATAATGTTATCCTTTACTTTCTATGGTCTTGTACCAGGAAAGTAGAAGGCTATTGTGCTTGCTTTGAAGTTCTGAGACTAATGAAGTCATTGGCAAACTATGTTTCGTTTTAAAGCAAGGAAAAGAAAAAAAGCAAACCCCAAACATATCCATTTCTATTGATCACAGCATGCATATCTTTTTTGTTATCTCTTTATCTGTTAAAAGTTGGGACATGTTGTCTTAAACAATGTTCAAACTTTGTTCTAGTTTTCCTCCCTTCATACAGTAAATTCTATGAGTACTTAAAATATAGACGGAAAGATTAGAAAAAAATGTGTTCTTTTGATGTGTAGACATTATGTTTAGACTCACAACACATGTTTTGTTTTGGAAAAAGTAATAGAGAATGTTATGTTGACACTGTTATAAAGCATACAATGTTGATGTTGAAATGTTAGTAGCCTTGAAACACCAATAATTTGAATTTGTAATAAGTTTTGGTAAAATGCATTTCTTGGGTTACATGATAAATTACTAGACAAGATTAACTGATCTGTGTCATGCTAAATGAAGAAATAAAATTAGCCTGTAAATTAAATGATTTAATTATGAATGGGGCTCGAGGATGTATTTTGTGATAGAATAGGTGCTTAGTATGGCGCAGCCCTGTGTTAAGTCCTCGCCATAGAAGAAAGAAAAGAAGAAAGAATAATTCTGTGAAATGCATCCATATAGTATTGCTATTTTTCTGTGGAAGTACTGAAACAAATTATCTTGCTTATTAGTCACATAGTTGTCACATTTCTATGTGTGTTTGTTCTCAAAGTGGAAAGGATGTTGTATTCCAAACACAGTAATAATTAGTCCCTGCTTCTTCTCTTAGAGGATTGGTTGTCATGAAGACTTGCTTGAGGGACCAGAAGACACAGAGATGCTTGAATTTATGCTGTTCAATCATTCTGTTTCACAGTGGTTTCAGGGAGAAAATAATAATTGCTGTAATGACCTAGTACTTCTCTATTCAAGTATAAATGCTTTGAAGAGAATACTACACATCAAAACTGTTTTCTGCTTGAGAGATCCTGGGATAAGTGAGTACCTGTATATTCAGGGAGATGAAAAACAAAATGACAACAAAAAAACCTGAAGTGTAAATTCCAACAATTGCATATGCTAAAATCAAAGGTCCACAGCTATGATACAGATATAATCTCCTCCCCCCTTTTTATTAGCAAAGCAGAGGGAGAGGAATTCATTGCAATAATGCTAAAAAGCCCTCAAACAATTGAGGATGGTCATTAGTTTTTTCACTGGAAGTTTCTCTATGTGTATTCCAGTGTCAGGGTTACCTTTAATCTGGAGGATTTTATAAATTTTCATTGATCAAAGGCTGTTATATATTTTCAAAACCAGCATATCAAATTCCTAGATATTTTGTCATCCAAATATCATTTTAAAAGTAGAAATGATGGTACATTAATATGATAATTAACTAATAATGAATAATTTATTTTATAGCTTGAAACTGTAAAACTAATTTAATGGTGTTTTCAAGGAGATTATCGTGATTTGACTAAGCTGAATTCATGGATAAAGCTCCACAGGTTAAGCAAGAATTTGCAATACACAAGTTGTGCATTTAATGTCTTTCAGCTTCGTGTAATGTACATGCTGAAAATTCTTAGATTGGGACCCCAGAATTATGCCCAAATAATGCTTTTCAAAACTCACTTTGTAGTTTTGAAAGTCTTCATGAGAACAGAGCAATGAAATCTATTTGGGCTAAAGGTTGCTTTATATTTTGATAGTGTACAGCAATCACAATCTCTGTTAAACTGCTAAGTGACAGTAATTACCATCTAGTTACAGAGTTTTCATAATGGAGGGAACTAGGCACAAGATTTTCTGGGACCAAATAGCATGTCATTCACAGCTTATAAGACATTTCTTATCAAAGCCAATCCTTTTCTACCCACTGTTGGCTGATATATTTATTTCAGCTTTTTTTGTGTGTTTTTAATAGTCTTATCCCTCATTGCATGCTAGATGATATTATGAACATTTATAAACATTTTGTGTGTCAAGCACTGTTATCATTTTCATTTTATTGATGCCTGTAGTATTCATGAAATATTATGGGTTTGAACATCAAATTGTTGAATCCTGAGTCCATCCTAACTAAAAAGGAGACCATGGACACTTGCTATGTATTTAAGTCTCTACATGTCAATTTCCTTAAGGAAAAATTACATTCCCATTTTCTTTCTTTGTTAGGAGTCTTATTTATAGGAGCTAGAAATATCCACCAAACGGTGTTTAACACAAATATGTTGATCCTTTTACTGAAAGAGTCAAGGGCTTCCACGAGTGAGTGCTATTGGGCTTACTTTCTTTCTCTTGATTGGATCTTTTCCAGGCAGACTATCAATCCAATCCTTGTAAAACATTAATTGACTTCATGGGCTAGTAAACAAAGACACGTTTTTCTTTGAGCTCTATTTTTTGAGTCTATGCTTTCGGGGTTTCTGTGTTTAAGCACTGGACCCAAGGGGTTGGAACAGTGATATCTGTCTCACTTTTTCTCAGGATACAACTAGTAAGTTAGATTCTAGCAGTGGCATGATGACTCTGTCACATATCCAGTATAGATTCCCAAGTGATCCAATTATGCTGTTTCTCATATAAGGCTATTAGGGCTTGGATTGGTGGGGAAGAACCAGTCTTGTCTTTCGCCACACATTTTATTCTCCAAAGTTTGTTTACACTGAAGTTTATATTGGAACACAAAATATAACACTTATAACCTGGGAAATGTCAGGATTATCAGTTATTTTCTATTGTTCCCCATAAATAGAATTTATGTCTAATTTCTTCCCTTGTTGCTTTCAGGCACTCCAGTCAGTTAGGGTTATTTATTCAGGGTCAAAAGCAATACTCAAAGAAAACAAAGATCTTCAAGTATTTATTTTATTTCTCTAAACTTCAGAGGATTCAAGGTTAAGTCTTCAGATGGAAGAGAGACTTTAGTGCTCTACTGAACAACATAGTTTGCCAATCAGTCAGCTGAATTCCAAGAGAATCTCCAGATACCTTAGCACCCACATTCCAATCATAATCAATCAGTACTACTTGTACCATAAGTTAATTTCCAATAAAACTTCTCTGGATGTCATGATCAATTTTATGAGCAGACTTTACATTTCAGAGAGCACAAAAAATTATCAAAGTTGTTTACATTTATTGACATATATAGTGTAGATGTACTGAAATGGCTGAAACATAATGTTCAATTTTTTACCTAAGACAGTGGTTCTCAACCTTCTTAATGCTGCCATCCATTAAAACATTTCCTCATGGCACAGAGACAGCATCCTAATAAACAAAATCAGAAATGAAAAGGGAGACATAACAACAGACCCTGAGGAAATCCAAAACATCTTCAGATCCTACTACAAAAGGCTATACTCAAAAAAACTGGAAAACCTGGATGAAATGGACAAATTCCTAGACAGATACCAGGTACCAAAGTTAAATCA
>NC_034613.1:109003091-109033016 GCF_900095145.1 Mus pahari | reverse complement strand
ATCCTTAGTCATCAGTGAAATGCAAATCAAAACAACCCTGAGATTTCACCTCGCACCAGTCACAATGGCTAAGATAACAAATTCAGTGGAAATCAGATGCTGGCGAGGATGTGGGGAAAGAGGAACACACCTACATTTCTCGTGGGATTGCAAGCTTATACAACCACTCTGGAAATCAGTCTGGTGGTTCCTCAGAAAACTGGGCATAGTACTACTGGAAGATCCAGCAATACCTCTTCTAGGTATATGCCCAGATGTTTGAATTGGTAATAAGGACACATGTTCCACTATGTTCATAGCTGCCCTATTTATAATAGCCAGAAGCTGGAAAGAACCCAGATGTCCCTCATCAGAAGAATAGATACAGAAAATGTGGTACATTTNCACAATGGAGTACTACTCAGCTATTAAAACAATGAATTTATGAAATTCTTAGCAAATAAATATATCTGGAAGATATCATCCTTAGTGAGATAACCCAATCACAAAAGAAGTCACTAGATATGCACTCACTGATAAGTGGATATTAGCCCAGAAACCTAGAATATCCAAGATACAATCTCCAAAACACAAGAAAATCAAGAAGAAGGAAGACCAACATGTGGATACTTCATTCCTCCCTAAAATNGGGAATAAAATACCCATGAAAGAAGTGGCATAGACAAAGTTTGGAGCTAAGACAAAAGAATGGATCATCCAGAGACTGCCCCACCTGGGGGTCCATCCCATAATCAGCCACCAAATGCAGACACTATTGCATATGGTAGCAAGAACTTGCTGAAAGGACACTGATATTGCTAGCTCTCTGAGGCTATGCCAATGCCTAGCAAATATAGAAGTGGATGCCCACAGTCATCTATAGGATAGAACACAGAGACCACAATGAAGGAGCTAGATAAATTTCCCAAGGAACTGAAGGGATCTGCAACCCAACAGGTGGAACAATAATATGAACTAATCAGTACCCCCAGAGTTTGTGTCTCTAGCTGCATATGTAGCAGAAGATGGCCTAGTCAGCCATCTTTGGGAAGAGATGCCCCTTGTTCTTGCAAACTTCATGTGCCCCATACAGGGGAATGCCAGGGCCAAGAAGTTGGAGTGGGTGGGCAGGGGAGCAGGGTTGGGGAGAGAGTATAGGGGACATTCGGGAAGGCATTTGAAATGTAATGAAGAAAATATCTAAGAAAATATTTACAAATATTATAAAATGATGGAGTTGTTAGGGGCTGCTATACTAGAACAGATATGTCAAGAACAAAAAGGAAAATAAAACAATTTTCTTCCTATCATAGAGAGATCAGTCTACACAGCATGTAAAACCTAACGGAAGAAGAGCATGAGAATATTCTTTTGGGAAAGGAGATAAACGGAGCAGGAAATAGAGCTGTCTTGGAAAAACAGCAGTTGAAGAAGAAGGCGAAAAGTTATATGGCCCATATATAACTCAGTTATATGGACATATCAACATATAGTAGTTTTCCGAGATCAATACTTATACATGTTTGTGGCATCATATCATATAGTAACTTCTCTGTGGAATATGTATTTGTGTGTGTTTGTATATATTTGATGTATGTGTTCACATCTGTATGCAAGAGCACATTGCCCTGCCCTGTGTTTACTTGTCGAGATTAGGTGGTTTTCGTAATACTCCACCACACTTTTTTGAGACAGGGTCTCTTAACACACCAGAAAGTCACCAATTCAGCTAGATTTACTAGTCACCAATCCCTAGTGACCCTCTTTCCAACTCCCCAGCTTAGGTCTTACAGGCATTCATTGTCATGGCTGGCTTTTTTAAGTTTCCTTCCCCAAATCTTCAGGATAGACATTATCACAGAAGATTCCTTTAATCATAAAGTTGTCAACATTCATTTGGCAGTATTCTTGGAATTCTCATTAGCAACATGAGAATTTTTTTTCATAGACTGTTCTACAGTGAAAAAATGAGCATTTCCTTATGTCATCTTGAAAGAGAAGATACAGCCTGCTTTCGACCTGGGTAAGACATGCTAGTAAGTTCTGATCAACTTCTTTCCTCTCTACTAAAAAGCCAGTTTTTCTTTGCCTCAGTTTGCTTTGCTCTACCAAAGGGAGAAAAATGATTTATTCTATGGTCAAAAACCAATCAGCTAGGCCCTGACCTCAACATGGGTCCAGAGGACTCGCCAAGTATAGTGTTGAGTTGTTACTTAGAACCTTTTTTTTTATTATTATTTTTTTGCTTGAATTTCTCTGTAGCAGACAAACAAATGATATAATCTTGAGGAAGCTTTCAAAATGTCCCTGAGGGCTGCCTTAGAAAACGCCAAATCTCTGTTGAATTCAAGAAGGAAAGTAATTTCCGTGTGAGGAAAAGATGGGGAGGGTAAATCTATGTGTTGACCACTGTGGAGGTGTTTAAGGGGATCTGTGGACAGTTTCCCTGAGATACAATCTAGGTGGTATTTGATGGATGGTATTTATTGATGTAGCTCAGTCTCTTGTAGGGAAGCAAGCCAAAGTCCTATTAACTTATGAATCTAAAGAAAAAAATAGGCAGGGAAAATATAAAGCATGAGTAAGCTTTCTACCTCTCAAGTCTACAGGGATTTGATGTCAAAATGGAGATGACATTTGTCCTGGGAATCACTTGGAATAATTTAAAAATAATATTCAGTGATTAATACCTCATAAGTTCTGTCATTCGTGTTCTTTCCTGTTCTTATATGATATAATGTTCTATGCATTATACTTCATCCCAAAGGATCCCAGAGTGGTTTAAAATCACAGCATCAGCCCAGGTCTCCTGGTTGAACAATGTGTTCAGAGTGACAGAATTACAACATCCTTGGCAGACCCATGCATAATTTTCTAAGTGTCTCCATTGCAAAAAAAATGAGCTTATATATAATTCTTAATAATGGAAAAATCACTCCCTTAAGTTGAATCAAATTGATGGAGTGGGAGATACAGCAATGCTGATTAAGAGCACCGATCTTGTGTAAAATGGGAAGATAGGTCAACATTCTGCTCCCAGGGGGATGCATTTGTGAAGGTTTGTGTAGAGGAAATAGAGGCATTGTGTTTGGACATGTCAGTGACTTACAGTGCTCTACCCTGTGTTCTAGTTAAAGTGGAAGAGCTGGAAGAACATATACATTCATTACTCTTGTGCTGAGTCAACTGCTCCAGGCCTGCCAAGCCTGTACAGCAGTCTCTGTCTCTGTACTTGCTGCCACTTGTATCCAAGCTCTCTGTAGGAAGTTTTGTGCCAGTACTCATCGTGCATACTTTTAAAAGTTTATTATTATTATGTTAATTATATGAAGCCGTGTGTGTCTGCATGTGGGTCTGTGTATGTGACTATAGGCACCCACAGAGGACAGAAGTGTCTGGTTCTTTGGAGCTGGAGTTGCACATGGCTGTGAGCAACTTGATGTGGGTTCTGGGAAGAGATCTCTGGTCCTCTGGAAGAACAGCAAGAACTATTAGCCAATAAGTCATCTCCCCAACACACTCCCTGAGCTAGTCCTCGTTTTTACTTGTTGTTAGGGAGAAAAAAATAGTCTGTGCAGCTTTTGAAGCATATATATTATAATCAGTGTCACTTGGAATTCAGAATTTGTGATAATTTGGGCATCACACAGTTGTTTTTAAAAATGACCTTTTAGGCATGGTATAATGTCACATGTTTTAATTCCTGCAGTCAAGAGGTAGTGGCAGTTTTTTTTATTGAGTATACTTTTAAGAAACTGTATAGGTTTTGTTTGATTTGGGGATATGGAAAAAGGCTGCTTAAAAGTGCTACCCCCTAAGCATGTGTGTGACATCATTTAAATGGTTTTATATCGAATGAGGTGTTAATGATGGGTTAGTTTTGAAAAGTAGGAAGATGTGAAGTTTACTACTATGTAAGGATAGTACTGTATATTTCAATCTTCAGTCAACAAGCAAATGCAAGCTCATGATTTACTGCTAATTACCCCCAAAATGAGAAGAGAGGAATTAGGAACTGAGCCAAACTCCTCTCTCCTTTTCTATTTCTGAGGAATTGCAGCTGTTCAGAGAGCAGTAATACATCCCTCCCTCTTTCTCTCCCTCCCTTCCTTCTCCTCTTCCTCTTTTTCCTTTTCACACTCCTCCACTTACGTTCTCACTTAGCATGGACTCATCTTAAAGAGCAGTGGACCTTAAGAACTTTCTCTGCAGATAATCAGTGGACAATGGTATCCTTTTTATGTTATGTCAGTTTATTACTATCTATATGCTTAACAAATTAGCAAAACATCATAGGCTCATAACAACATACTTTATCCCACAGTGTTACCTAGGGTCTTCCTCAAAGCCATGGTCAAAGAGTCGTTGGAGATGCTGCCATTTCAGGGCTCAGCAAGGAGCAGCTCACAACCAAGCAGTAGGCTTTAAAAGGCCCAAAGTGGCAGCTGCAAGTGGATGGTGTGATGAATTGTAACTTGATCTCAGAAGTGACATCCCATCACTTCTGGAATAGTTTACTTGTTAGAAGATAGACAGTCAGTCCTGCCTATGCTCTAGGGGAGGGAGTGACATTTGGATTTATACACTAAGAAGCAGAATGCAACCGAGTGATCTGTGACATGTCTTACCTATCATACTTTGTGTTTCTTTTGAGAAAAGATCTCACTATGTAGCCAAAGCAGGCCTCTAGCTTACAATCCCGTTGTCTTAACTTTCAAAGTGTCCTGATCACAGGTGTGCATATAAGCATATGCATTGTGCTCCAAGTATAGACACATTTGGATAAAACTCATATTTTCAAGTATAATTTTAGTCTAGAAAGAGACCTGCAACTTTCTGCTCAGTTTTAGGGTTGCAAATGTGAGAGATGCTAGATTGCTTAGGAGCTCCAGAAACACCAGGCACTCTTCAACCCAGGCTGAATTTCTATTTTCTCTAATTCATTTGTCTGGATTGAAATTCCACCATTAACTGTGCTCTTTTGTTTAATCTTGACATTCTGTATTTTATAAAAGTGAGTCTTTTCTTTTTGACGAATGAGAGTATTTTACATCACACTCTGCCATTGAATTCTTAGCCTCTGCTCATCTTTCAAACACAGTTGATTTTACTTATCAGGGCAAAGATTTATCAGCTACTCATTTATTAGCAACTGACTGCAATGGATTACATGCCAACTTCTCCACTATTTTGTTGGCAAAGGGAAACTTCAAAGAAGGGCAAATTTAGGTTTGGAGGAATGGTTCAGCATTTAAGAACACTTGGACTAGCAGAGGACTCAGCACCCATGTGACCACTCTCTATTATTATTTGTCACTTTGGGCGATAAGATCTGTTCTTTAACCTTTTGCAGGATGTGAGCATACACACATGCAGGTGAACTTGCATGCATGTATATGGCCATACATACATTCACGTATATATACATACATGCAGGCAAAACACTCATGCTCATAAAATAAGAATAGACAAAAACTTTCTTAAAAGGAGGGTAAAACTTAATTTACCATCAATGAATGAGATGGCTATGCTAAGATAGATGTCTCAGGGGATATATAAACTATCAATACCAGTGTGCTCTAAGTCTGTTTTTCATTTTTTCTTTTTTTTTTCTTTTTGGTAATTTAATTGAAAATATTATTACATTTATTTATTTACTTTCTCTCTTTCTCTCTTTCTCTCTTCCTCTCTTCCTCTCCCTCCCCCCTCTCTGTGTGTGTGTATGTGTGTATGTATGTATGTATGTATGTATGTATGTATGTATGTATGTTTGAATGTGTTTAGGTCAGAAGACAGTTTGATAGAGTCAGTTTGATTCTTCTACCATATGGGTTCTGGGAATCAAACTCAGGCTCTCAGATTTGGAGGTAAGTACCTTTAACCCCTGAACCATCTCACTGGCCCTTATTTTATTTTTGAATTGGTCCTCCCTTCAACCATTCCTTTACTCTCCTAATGAGCCCCTTAAGATGTGATTTTGGGGGTTCGTAGTGAGAAATCCTAGCTATGCTAGTTTTTTTTTCTTTTCATATATTTCTTCTAACAGTACATTGTTGTTGTTCTGCAAATACAAGTTTCGTACTTTTGAAGCCAGTGCTAGAATTAAAGAAATCTCACCTTACTAATATATGTTTGCCAGAAAGAAAGACAAAACAGGTGGGTTTCTTTCCTTTGGCACACTGATAATTATTTTAATGAGAGTTTTTCTCTGTCCCAAAGAATAGCAACATGCCAAGCATATTGGCAGGGGTGTCAAGTGTCTTTGCAGTTATAGATAAGCAACAATTGGAAAGCAATACGTGACATTCTAATCTCATCTATGATATGGCCAGGTTACACAGTACTACAGAAAGCTGAAAATGATATTTCTTCTCAAACACATGCCTGTATAGATGTGACAAAAGGGCCTTCTCCTCCTCACTCACCTTTCTTTCTCCTCCATTCACCTTCTACTCTCTTCCCTTCCTTTCCCATCCTCTAGTCCCCTCCCTTCTCTTCTCCTCTCCTCTTCCTTCTCCCCTCCTTTTCTTTGTTCCTTTTTGTTATTCTATAGAACATGAATTTCTAGACTTTATCTTATGAGACGGTGATAAGTATAGGAAAAAAACAAACAAACAAATGTTTTCCCTTCTTCACACATTTTTGCTAACAAACTTATTGTGATATAACACAGATGAGTCACACATCTGAAGTGAACAACTTTCTGATTTATAGTATATTTATATGGTATATTTATAGAGTTCTGCCATCATTACCACAATCAATTTTAAAGTGATTTCATAGCCTCAAGTAGAAACCCAGCCCATTTTCTCTATTTCTATCTAGCTCCACACAACCAATAATATATTTTCTGCTTCCCATTCTGGACATTTCATATAAGTAGAATCATAAATGTTGCAGAATCATAGATGTAGCATTTATATCTAGTTTCTTTTAATTTTCATATTTTCATCCTAAATGGGACTTCTTCAGTTTGTTTCTGTCTATTTTCTATTTCTTCTTTTACTTTGTTTCATAGTTAATAAACTCACTTAATCAAAACAAAGAACCCCTGTTAATAATTTTCCTGTCTAGACAGAAGTATATGACAAGAACCTGTCTAAAGAAAAAAAAACCCTTTATCTATCTATCTATCTATCTATCTATCTATCTATCTATCTATCTAAATATATAACAGAAGAAATTAAGCAACAATAGTAACACCACACCCGTGAACTCAGAAAGTTAGTTTTCCGTGCTTCCCCACAGCTTCTATTAGCTGAGGTGGTATTTCCCCTGTCTGTGGTGTTAGAGATGTGACTAAGTTGGCAGGGTGTTTTGTTGGCCTAGTATGCTCCAGGCTCAGGATATGATCGCTACTTAGGGAGGCCTGGTGGAATGTGCCTGTATCCCAGAATTTGGTAATTAGAAGCAATAGAATCTTAGGTAGGGCCTCCTCAGCTTCACAGTATGTCTGAGCCAGCCAGGACGTTTAAGACTCTGTCTTTAAATACAAGCAGGCAGACCAGTGTTAGCCACGCAGGCCTGCCTTACTCACTCCCAGCCACCATACTGCACCATTCTATGGACAACTTATTCAAACTATGTGCCTCATGAATCTGGAGGAGCTGTGAAGGCTCAGGATGCTATACTCAAAGCTGCATACTGTCAAGTAGGAAGTGATACCCAGTGAGAACTTCGGAAGATAGTGAATGTACACCTGGATGGACACAGTAGTCATAGTAACCATGTGCAAACTTATAAATCAGCCATGGTAGTGCTCCTGCACGGCAATGCAGCCTCTACTCTCAGCAATCAGAAGGCAGGGGGGAGCTCGAGTTCAAGTCTACCTTGGGCCACGTAGTTATATCCTTATTGCAAAATAAAGAAATATTAAGAGAAAAAAAGCAAACTATCAACCTATAGCTACATATAAATATTTCTTAACCAGTCTTTGGTAATCAAATGTTACTTGCCATTCTTACTTCCATACACACATATCTCTTTAAGTTAATGTAAATGGATGTAATATTTTCATTTTTGATAATGGGACAATGTTCCATAAACCAGTATATCGTTTTTATTTAACTATATTCCTCTCAATACAAATTAACTATTTTGTTTGTCATGGAAATCAGTGCAAATCAATTTACATATGCTCTTATCAGTAGGTCACTGGACTTAGGTTTTTTGCTGCTTATAGGCTACCAGGTCTGACTACCATGATTTCACAGATGCTGACAGAACATGCTCTTCAGATTATTAATATTTTCTATGCTAATGACACAGGACTTTATTACTCATGAGTGTTCTAAGCACTGTGAACACTAACATTACCAACAGCTCCCCTGGCCCTAGGGCTGGATATAGGTCCTGACAGATGTTCATGCTATAGCAAATGGACCCTGAGCTCAGGAAATCTACCTATGCTACAGAAGACAGTAAGTGAACAGCTCACTCTTTTTAATGGAGGGAGATGCTACTTTGCCATAACTCATATAGCTTGGGTCTTGAAAAACCTGACTAGGGCTTGTAAGGCAATGTAGAAACATTAGACACACAGACACATGTACAGAAAAGCTGGGGTCAGGTGGGTTGTATGAATTTGGATGGAACTACAAAACAACCTGGTACCAGAGAGAAAGAGAGAGAGAGAGAGAGAGAGAGAGAGAGAGAGAGAGAGAGAGAGAGAGAGAGAGGTTAGTTGGTTGTTGCTGCTGCTGTAGTATTGTTCTGTTTTGTTTTTGTTTTGCATAACAGAGAGGAGAAGTTTAGCTAGTCCCAGTGGGAGGACATTGGCCATAAACATCAGGAAAGAGGAAGCCATAGTTTCTAGTCTTTGCATATGCTGGCCAATTGTTCATAACCACGTCAAAATAACCAAAAGTTTTGCCATTCTTCTTAAGCCTTACCTGGGTAATGTTTGCGACTCTCATGGGGCTGAGGCCTTGAAGGGAATCCTCAGCATGACCTAGCCCAAGTCAGTAATGAGTATTTCCTCAGGACTTCACTCACATGGGCTTCCTTCACATCCTATACTACTTTATCCTTCAACATCATTCACTGTAACCTTCTTGTCTAAAAGTCCACAGTGGTGTCAACTCTTCTGATTTTAGGCCTACTGGCTCAACCTGCAGACTTAGATGCCTCATCTCCTGTATAATCCAGTGTATGAAATTTAATTTCACTCTTTATATCCTTACCTCCCTGTCTGTTCTCATTATTATTGTAATAGATAGTATTCACAATATCACTTGTGGACCTATTTATTGGAAATGTTTCTAATTTTATCATCAATTCATAGGACACTAGATTTTGACATTTTTTTAAATTAAGGTTCCAATTGTTTATTGTTTTCTTATTTTACTTCCTTTTTGTCTTTCAAATCTAACAAGTTGGATGACAACTCTACCAAATATTCCAAATATTCACATACTGGTTTCCAAATCAGAACAAATGATAACAATTTGCCATAATGTCTGAGAAGCTTGTTTCAAAAGGGCATGCATTTTCATGAAATATAGGCTGGTGATATGGGAGAAGAAAAGGGAAGGAAATGAAATGCTTGTTTTTATTAATTGTACAAAATGACAAGTTTTGTTGTAGTATTTTCAAATATGCATAAAACTTTGATCTGTATTGAAATTTTAAAAATTGTATTATTGTGTGTGTGTGTGTGTGTGTGTGTGTGCATGAAGTGTGTATGTGCATGTGTGGGTTCATACATGCCACCCTGTGCACATAGAGATCAGAGGACAGCTCTATAGAGTTGGTTCTCTCCTTCTTCCTTGATATGTTTTCTGGGGATGGAACTCAGGTCACCAGGCTTTGCCTTTGCCAGCTGAGCCTTCTTGCAGGTGTCAAAAGAATTCCTGGAAAAAAGCTGTGTTTGCAGAGGCTGATTGGTTGATTAGAGTTGCAGTGATGTGAAGGGGTTGGAATGCTGCAGGTCCAGAGCTGAAGTACCTTATCTTGGGCTAGTGTTAACCTCCTGCCTTGCCTACATTTGTGTGGGAACTCACATCCTGTGACTAGTAGATAAGAACCATTTCAAAGGTATTAACTTAGCTAACCCTTAACTTCCACCCAAAGCTAAGAATGTGACAGATGGCATCTAAGCCTAAAGAAAAATTTCCCTAGCTTGCTGTAACTGCTTTTCTGATATATCCTCCAAATGCATTTTTAACTTGAATTTTGACTTTCTTTGTTCGTAAAATTAGAAAAGTACATAAATCTGCTTCCAGGTTGGAAAGTAGAATTTAGGGTAACCTAAATCTGTGTTCTTGGGCCACGATAACTCAAAATGGCTCCAGAATAAACTATCTTTTATTCTCTTTAAGGTAGGGATTGGGTTTTGTTTGTCTGTTTTTCTCATGTGGACACCAGCTCAGATAATTTTTAACTAATAAAAGAGTACTAATAGACTTGAATGTCCTATGTTTTGTAAGCGTGTCACATGCATTCCCTAAAGGTATCTCCCTGCTGATTTTTATGGTGACTGTTATGATGCACATTTTTTTGTTCATTTTTAATACCACTTCTAGGAGAGAGTCTAGTGGCTAAGTGATACTATTCATACACTTTTCTGCCTTCCTAACAAATATGTTGAGTATTAAATGTAGAGTTGTATATGTATCCATTTGCTCAAACAACTCATTGTTCAAGTCATGTATTTCCTTATGAATTCTTTGTTTAGTCAAAGCCCCAGTCACTGAGAAACTTAAAATTTTCCCATTGTAAAGAGAGGCCTCTTGGTCTTGCAAACTTTATATGCCCCAGTACAGGGGAACACCAGGGCCAAGCAGGGGGAGTGGGTGGGTAGGGGAGTGGGGGGGAGGGTATAGGGAACTTTGGGGATAGCATTTAAAATGTAAATGAAGTAAATGCCTAATAAAAATTGGAAAAAAAAAAAACAAAACCAAAACCGAAACCAAAAAAGAATTTCCCATTGTGAAGAGAATCTATCTCCCTTCTAAACTCTGTCTCCTTCTATTTATAAAGTTTGGAATTTGTCTAACAAGTTCATGCAAGTGTAGAGTGGTTAATTAGAAGTTTTCTCATCAATGCTTCCGTTTGCCCCTTAGAGTATCTTTGGTGTGCTCCCTTGGGCAAGCCAGACCTTCTGTTGTTTCTTGTTAGCACTCACCCAAACGAGAGTGGTTTCTGTATCCCTTTACTTTCAACTGACTTCCTAAAGTTTTAGTGTCACTCAAACAAGGCATTTTTGCTGAATTTGTTCCTGCCCCTCACTTATATCTGAATCCTTCTGTTTTATATTTGGCAGATCTGGTTCATTGAAAATGCTGTGGTTTCAAGTGAATTGGTATTTATTGCTAATGCTTTGGTTTGCATTATGTGCTCACTAGGACTTTATTTTCCCCTTAGGCTTGCTTTTCCTTTCCTAAATTGTTCTTTCTTCTGGCTTGAAGTCTTTCTTCTCCAGAATGTTTTTCCATTTGATCTTGTCAGGAGCCCCAGAGTTATCCCCACCTTATGACCTCCCTGTCTGTGGCAAGCTTTGGAGAATGGGTTATGACTCAAATGCCTAGTGAAAATTCAAACCATAAATCCATCATTTAAAAGTTTATATATTCTTAGAAGAGACTCTCTGCTGCCCCCTACCTACAAAATGCATGGCAATGCAGATAATTATTATTAGTCCCACTATGTGAGAACATGATGCTTATCATGTACTCTATTTGAACTGTAAGCACCTAACTTTTTAAACTGTTGTGACTTCAACAGGTCCCAACTCCCCTGCAGTATCAATTATTTTGTATTGCATTTACTTATTCTCATTTGTGTGCGTGCTATTACTATACCAAGGTAGTTTAAACTTACAAGTAGTTAATGTTATATTTTATGTAAAACTGAATTTATTTTACTGACAATATATTCAGAATTTGGTCTTCTACCAGATGCTTCCTTTCTGTGTTCTATTTTCTTCTCTTTTCTCCCACCTTCTTTCCTTCCTTTGCTTTAGTGGTGGTTTAAGTTTGAAGGACACTGTTCTACTTGATCTTAGCCAAAAGGCCGAGAAGTGATGTTCTACTCTCTCTTATCACAACAAAAACATTATTTTAATGTTCCTTGGTTAATTGCTGGGAAAACCCTACTCGTTCTAATTTTGCCTGACTCAATATGACCTGAATCTTTTCCTGTAGCATTAATTATTTTATTGTTTTTAATTACTGTGTGTCTAGGTATGTGGTTATTTATTGGAGTGCGTTTGGATTCTTTTGGAAAAACCTCAGATATAAACTCAAAAAATGTCACTTTTGCTTCATTGCTTTCATTTGTCGTATGTGTGTTCATGAGTGTATGCAAGTGAACATGCCTGAATATGTAAGTGCTTGTGTGTGAAGGCCAGAGGTCTATCTCCACTGTGCAAGGGCTCACACGGGGGCCTGGGACTCACTGATTAAAATAAGCTGACTAGGTTGAGATACAGAGGTCCACAGTCTATTCCTACTCAATGCTGGATTGTAATCACACACCACCATAGTTTCTTTCTACATGGGTTCTGGAGATTGAGCTTGGGTCCTCAAACTTGCAGAGCAAGTAATTTACTGCCTCAAGCTGCCTCTCCAATCTTTTATTGTTACCTTATTTTTTGATTCTGAAATTCCTGTCAAAAGGATGTTATGATTTCTGACATTTAAGAAAAAGCTCATCTTTAATATTGTTTTTAATATTGGAGACTGACTATTGAACCCAGAACTTATTACATATCAGGTCTGCAGCCTATCTCTAACATAACTTTTACAAACCATTTTGTATAGTTATGTCTCATTCCAGTTGTTGCTTTTTGCTATTAATTTTCAATTCACTAATTATTGAAATGCTATCTTGCTTCTGTTATAGATTTAAAAATCCATTTCAAGAATTTGTGACTTTAGGAAATCTGTACATGTTTTAGTTCTTTCCATTTCTATCTCACAATTTACTTGTTTCTGTAGAAGGCAACACACTTCAATTTTCTAAAGGTGTCCAGACTTTATTTACACTATTCTCTAAGATGACATGGCCAAAATTAAATAACTATTTTGCACCAAAACAACCAAAAATCTGCTACATTGGCTTCTTACCACACTAGACTGTCGTTGCCTTTGAGCTATGCCCATGTAGACAGTTGGTTTTCATTTTTTCTTTGCCTTGCTCTTTAGACAAGAACAAATCCATTCCAGATGTTGGCTTTAGGCAGTAAACGGTGTACATGTCCCTGATTCATCCCTTAGTCATTTTGGTACTGCTCCCAAACCAGGGTAAACTCCTTCTCATCCTCTTTTTGTTTCTAAGGACAGAAACCAAAAGATCTGTGACTCTGGGACTGTGTCTTTACTTTGCATATCATCTTCTGTTAAATTTCCAAGTCACAGACCATGATGCTTTCAAGCTAAATTTTGTCTTATTTTGATCTTTATATATTCAATCTATGACTTCAGTATTAGAACTGAGATGCAATGAACTGAGTTTGCCCTATGCCATTTTACAAGTCTTTTTAAATGGCAATTTGTAATTATGCATTTAAAAAATAAAATAAGTGATTATAACTATTTAGGGTGTAAAAGAATGCATCTTGGACTTTATATGACCCCCTACAAAATTGTATAGTCTTTCAATATCTTAAAGTTTTGACTAGGAGAAATATTTTGCTATTTGTCACGGTTCCAATAGTAAATGTTAATCTCTATATTCTGTAATTATTTTGATTTTATGAATATAAAATAATGTACCCAATATCTTATGAACTTTTCACTAGGAAATTCTCAGATAACAAGGCATTAGAACTATGTGTATATTGAATCTTCATTTATCTATCACTCAGCTTCAACTATTATTATTTTGCTACAGTGCTTGAGCCATCAATTTGTCTTCATCATTTCATTCTATGTTTCAACATGTCAAAACAAATTCTAATAATTATATCATTTCAAAATATATGTTATTAATTCATCTTATCCAGAAAGAAATTTTAAAGTTATCACAATATTATCAACGCAACAAAAGTAAAATTATTTTTAATGTTTATCATATATGTTCCTGTTGGATTTTCCCCAATTATCCAAAGTATGCTTTAAAAATCCTTTCATGTGTACTGGTGTTTTCCTTGCACGAATGTCTGTTCAACATATATGTGCCTAGTGCCCGAAAACACCATTCTGGAACTGGAGCTACAGGTGGTTGTGAACTGCCATGTGGGTGCTGGGAATCAAACCCCAGTCTTCTACAGGCATAGCAAGTGATTTTAAGCATCAATTCATCTTACCAGCCCCTAAAATGAAACTTTTACATGGTATTGCTGTTAATTGTTTGGGAATTTTCCATAATGTACCTAGCTCATACTCACTTTCCTATCCTTTGAGTTTGCTTCCTTAACCCTGGTAGCCTCCTCCCAAAAAATGGAGAAATAAAGAATAAGAGAAACAAAAATAACAAACAAACAAAAAACAAGTCCAACCTGTTTTCTCCATATACTCACTGGAGCATGGTCAAACTCCCAGTGGCCAGTCTGTTAAAAAAAAACTGAGTCCTTCCTCATCTGCACACCTGGCACAATATATCCATTGTGGAGAACTATACTTGAATATTCTTATCACAAATTTTAAGAGTTTTCTTCAATGGCTTCCTGACTAGACTGTTACTTTTTTGGGAGGAGGGGAATTGGGTGTTGTCACAGAAGTCTTCTGTGACTCTCTGAACTGTGAGTCTCCTATTATTGACACCACTGAGAAAGTATCTTCCTTCCTTTTACAGTCAGTAGGAGCACAGATTATGAACTTCCACATAGTTGTTGTCACACCAAGGATCACGGACATGCAAACGGCCTCCAATGTCAGTATGTGCCACAGACCCATCATGGACATAAACATGGCCTCTGGGCTGCAGACACCAATACAGTTCCCAGTGGCAGTCTGGCCCATGGACATCAATATGGGTTCAGATGTCAAAAACATACACTATGGTCATCCACATGGCTTCTGTTGGCAGCTCAGAATGTCGACCTCAATATGCTTTCCAAAAGCAACTTAGACTAGAGACATCAATATAGCTCTGGGCCATAACACAGCACATGGACACTAACATGGATTAACATGGACACAACATGAAGCTCAGTGGCAACACAGTCCTCCATGGACATGAGCATGGCCTCAGGTGGCAGCACAGGCCACTCAGATCAACATGGTCCCCAGCAGTAGCACAGTTCATGGACAGTAACATGGATTCAGGCAGTGGCACAGACAATAGACATACATATGACTTTCTGTGATAACATGAGCCATAGGCATCAACATGGCCCCAGCTTTTAAAGTAATTTTGTAATCAGATTGCAGTTGATGTCATATATTAAAATAGTCATGCTTATAGTTTGTCATACCAATAGTTTCTCTTTATTCCTTTTATCCCTTATGATATTTATTTGTTGAATAATCTGGGTCAGTTGAAGGGCATAGTAATTTTATTTGCGAAATTTTATTTGTAAAATAAAACATATTTGTTATACAAAACTATTGTACAAAATTTATTTATAAAATTAAATACAAATAAATATATGTCTTTGGAAGAGGCTTATCACTGTTCTATTTGTTGATACACTGTGAAAGACATGATAAGAAGCATACTGAAAAGTATTTTAAAATATTACTTATTTAATATTAAGGTAGAATATCACATATTAGTTATTTTTTACTTTGATATAATTATTCCAAAACTTAGGCCGAAACAATATTTATATGCTCTTAAATTTTCTGTCAAGTTGTTGGCCAGGGTTCAATTTTTGAGTATTTGATTCCATCTACACAATTCTTTCCTAAGACTCGAGTGGCTATTGAAAGGCAACTTCATTCAGCTTCATTCTATCTGGATATCTTCAAAGAGCACCTCATAGGAAATAACTTCTCCAGAAGAAGCTCCCTGAGGAGGAAAAGGCAAAAACCAAGCCATGGTTTCCTGTTACCTAACCTCAAGAGCCTGCATGCTCACACATCTGCAATTTAATTTTGGTCCGTATTGATCAAACAGGGATGGAAGTACAAGTATCAGAAAATGTGGGAATTTACTGAATATCAGTTTGCCGGCAAGCTAAATGGGCAGCAGAGAGAAATAAGATGCTTTACCATTCCATTCTGTCAGTTTTATTGGTAATATTAACTCTTCACTTGTGGTAGTTCCTAGAATAAGGGACCTGACTGACAATATTAAGGTGAATCTTTGTTTGCAAATTCAGTCCACATTTAATATATGGTAGACATGTTCCATGTTGTGAACATTTCCAGTATCAGACCTACTAAACTGATGCACCTGTTTTCAATAGAGAAGATAATTAACAGTCTTTTACCTCTAAAAGTCTATTCTTACATATGGTGATTCCAGAGATGATAATCTCAGACATAGAACTCACATCATTAAGGCCTGTGACACATCAGGGTTAATCTTACAAACAAAAGTGAATGATCTCTTCAGAAAACACAACTATGAATTATTTCCAATGGATTTTTAGGCGATTAAACTTCTCATTAGCCCAACATAGTTAATATTCTAGGCATGCATTATTAATATTATTTTGTCATTATGGAAACAGAAAAAGGAATACTTGTAGTAATACCATGGATTTCAAAAATGTTATCAGAACAAAAATTATGCATGCATGAATGAAGTGTTCATTACTGTATTGCTTCTTATTTTAACTCTATTAACATGCACACTTAGTCACAGAAATCTGAGGCATGGCCAAAGGTGGACTATCGTAGATATGATAAAGGAATCATGAACATATTTCATCTGTAAGCAATAACTAGCTATTTTAAATAATTTAAGCAATATTATAAGTAGATAAACCTTGAAGATGCATACAATTTTATTCATTAATTTTAAGACTAAATCAAAAGGCAAGTAGTTTAATTTCTCTAACTAGAAATAGAGTCAAACTATTGACACTTACTTCACATTATTTTTCTTACATTTTATCACTGTCCAATAGTTACAAGTAAGGCAACATTAGTATCATCAATAAAGTTATTATTATTATTATTATTATTATTATTATTATTATTATTATTTGTAGTAGTAGTAATAGTAGTAAATATCCTGGCATTTATGAGGCTGCCATTTATGAGGCAAAACATTATAGCAAAAGCACAAAGCTAAATTTTAATGTATTAGTTCTTGAGGTTGAAATAATATATTTATAATGAAAAGATAATCCTCAGGCTTTCATTAGTTATGCACATGTAGAGATGAGCAAACCTAAAAATACAAAACTTTGGATCACAAGAGGTTTTTGAGAAGCTTCTATCCTCCTCTGTCACTTGGAAACAAAGGACACAGTTTTGATTTTAAAACTTTTTAGATTTTGGACATGATACATCAACAAGTGGGAGACTGACCCATGAGGGGAAGATAAGAGGAAAGAAAGACAGCTTCCTTGGATTCTGTCTCCAAAATGAGCTCCATGCTTTCTCATCACTTTTGGTTAGTATATTGTAAAGGAGTGGGGATACTCCCTGAAATGGATTAATAAATAAATACTCTGTTTAAAAGGGAGATATGTCATTTACTTTAAGACAAAATGAAAAGGCAAAAGCATAAAGACCAAAAGGAAATATTTCAAACCTCAAAGTAATATGTAGTCCAGCCTGATGTAGACCTGGGTTTTATGTACTTTTTTCAGCATTGCCAGAAGACAATATCTAGTTACTAGATGGGATCGGGGGAAGGAGAGTGGCTAAGAGTTTTTCAATTAAAAAAAACAAACAAACAAGCAAAATCATACTCAATTATGTTCTGTGCACAGCCCTTTTGATTCTCTGCCATTGTTTTGAGGAAGACAAAGGGTGTCAATGCTCAATGGCCTCCTCACTGTCTCTTAGGTTTAGCTTTATCTCTACAGTAGCCCTCTGCAAATTATAGTGCCTAGTTCCCAATCACCAAATGAAATGTGATAAGGAACTCTGTCAGTGTCTAGGGAGATTCCCATGCAGTGCAATCCAGACCATTTCCTGATGCAATAAACTTTTTTTTCCATCAGTGCAAAGTAGGGGACCTTGAGGCTAACATGCTTGCCTCTGCCCAAAAGGCTCCTTTCTCAGTGGCTTGCAGCCATTATACTCCATTTAATGTCTTGCATGTTGGTTTCTTGTTTGTATCAACCCTTCTATGCTTTCCTTGGCATCAACTAACCATCATAAGGTTACTCTTTGCTTTCTTAGGGCTTTCGTTTAGTTTGGGCAGAAACTCATCGAGTGACTCAGTTCATTCTGTAATATTTGTTTCGTCTCCTACTTCCTTCAACTTTCAGAGTTTCTGACAATGTCTCAAATAGCTGACAAAACCTTAAAGACACCTCAGCCTGGGGATGATGATTTTGCTTGAGATCAACCATTACTGTTAGCTGCCTGTAGGCCTTTGTTGCCTTTAAAAAATGTCTTAATGTATCTGATGGTATGTGTGGGTCCAGTCTGCACCACATGAAAAGGGCCTCATCTTCTGGAAGTCCACCCATGGTAAAATGTCTAGTCACTTTTCCTTCAACCTGACTGTAGGGTCCACTAACTACAGGTGTATTCATCCTGCCCACTCCATCCAACCCCACTAGACTAATTATAGCTGCTGCAATTGCTTGCTAGCGCTCAACAGAGTCAAGGAACATTTCATTTCTGGAGAGTACAGCCAAGAAGTTAGTTGGCCATTCTTCCAGTCTAATTTGAGGTTGGAGGTACCAAGGTTATGAAGAAGCACATTACATAAGTAAGAGAGAGCCTGCCTATTTTGTTAACCATATCTGCAAAACAAATCAACTGATTCACAAATATAAGTGCCCATTACTTCAATAATTTTCAGTTTTTGATTATATAAGACTTTGATGAAATACAAACAGCATAGTTTCATATTCAAAATTGGTAACTATTAGGAAAAAGTGGCAGTATTTGTGTAGTTCATGTATAAGATCTTAAGTTCTTTGTTGATCAGAATATAAAGCTCCCGACTGAGGAAGATACACAATACAATAAGGAAATACTAAGAGCATTTATTAGGGTAAGCTGAAGTAGCATTATGAACATTTAAGCCAAGATTATTTTTAAATTGGGACATGAGAACCTGTGCAATCCAGAAAATGCATTTTAAATTTAGTTGCTTTTCTTATAAATTAAAAAGAAACTGTCCCTTTTTGTATCTTCCAAGCATGTTCTCTAACACTGGTGCGATGGCTCCGTGATGCATAACACTCACTGCTATTCCAGGGGACTTGGGTTCAATTCCCACCACTCACATAGCAGATCATTATCACCCATAACTTCAGTTCCAAGGGATCCCACACCTTTTTCTTGCCTCGAGGGTACTGCATGAAAGTGGTACTTGTATTGCCTGAATTTACATTTAGACAAATACTCATCCACATAAAATAAAACAAGGGATTAAAACAGTCTAAGAAAGAGCATTCTCCTTTTCTAGAAGCAACTCCATAAGTTAAAATTCTTATATAAAGTGCACAGTTGATTCTATTTGTAGCACAATTGTTATTTATTTGTTTCTTGTGCTGTCTTTTAAAAACTATCTTGATAGTAACTCATAAATAAATAGGTAAAGGCCATTTCTGGCTTTCTAAAGTAGCTAGGAACATATCTCACTACTATAGTTTAATCCAAGAATAAAACTTGAAATTTAACAGATGTTATGGATTTGAATGCCTTTAAAACATAAAATAGCATCAATATAAATTATAGTTCTGAGTGTTTTGACCAGGAAACCATAGAATTAATTTTAAAATAATCATTATTGATTTACTTCTTTGATTTAATTATAATTCCAAAATAATTACTGAAGGATTAATTCTATAAAAAAAGATTCAGAGATCTTAATTTTAAAAATTTATTATTTCAGAAAAACATGAAGTTTGGTAGAAATGCATACTAACACTTTGTGGGCTATAGAGATCCAATTTATTTTTAGTTGGCAGGGCAAGATGTGTATGTGTGGGCATACAGGTGGAGGTCAGGGAATCATTCCTTGGAGTCATTTCTCTCCTTCCACTTTTATGTGGGTCCAGAAATAAAACTTGGGTTTCCAGGCTTGTTGAGCCACCTTGTTGTGATAGAGATCAACTTTTATAAATGTAAATGTTAGCAAACTAAGTCCAGTGTATTAGAGCTAGCTTTTGATTGTTATTTTGCAAATATCTTTCTATCTCATCATGTAATTATTGGTAAAAATTTTAATTATCTATATCAGCCCTGGCTACACACTTCATAACCACTACAAATTATAGCTCTTTTGAGAGACTAGAATACCACATATTAAAAGTATCATATGCAGCTTTCATATCAATATATTGCAGTTAGAAGGAAAGTGAGCCCAAGTAAAACCAGCGTATTGGGAAAGTAAATTTCAAAGGCAATGACATATTAAGCCCTGGTATATTTAAGTACACCAAATGGCATGCCAAAGTTAAGGCCAAATATATTACTCATTATGATAAATGTGAATGGATTAAATTCTCAAGACACAAGACTAATATTCTAAGACTAGGTTAAAGAAAGGTTAAAACTAAAGTAAAGAACAAAGCTATCTCAGGCAAATGCAAATGGGAAAAAAGAAAAGGTCACCATTTCAACACCAGGCAAAGTAGAATTAAATTTAAAAAGCATACAAGTACATTGAGAAATCTGTATTTTATTGATAAAGCAGTAGTTAGGAATTAGACAATACAAAAGTTGTTAGGACATAAGGGAAAGTTGGCAAAATCAGAACCATAAGGGGAGATTTTAATACAACTCTGCTGCCAACTGTAGTTAAATAAGGGAAAAGAACAAGGCATGAGAGCAATCTACTAGTGTTATCAGTTTGACAATTCATTAATAGTAGAGCAAAAACACCTCTGACTTTTCAAATCTTGACAGATACTTAACAAAAATTAACAAAATATTTTAATTTACTAAATTATTTTACTCCATTCATTATACAAGTGGCATTAACCTCATTTTTAGCAAGAATGCATAAGACCATCCAGCCATTATTGCAAGGGTATAACTAAGAAAAAAACATTAAGCATGTAAGACACTCCTGAAATAACTGCGGGATCTAAGAGAAAATGAAGGTTAGCTTGAATTTGTATTTAGGAAAGACTGCAAACACAAAAAGTATGACCAAAGTATGAGGTCCCATCAGGTATTGTGGTGGACATCTTTAATTCTAGCCCTTCTGAGGAGAGGCAGGTGAATCTTTGTGAATTTGAGACCTGCCTGAATCTACATAAGTTCCAGGTTAGCCATGGCTACATATTGATAGTCTGTCTCAAAAAAAAAAAGTATGCAATTATGAAACCTAAACTGCACCTATAGAAAAATTTCTTGTTTAAAGAATATTATTATAAAGTATTTATCTAATACTAATTGTACAAATTAATGTCAAAGTTCTAAAGGCCAAATTCCAAAGTTGAATTCAGTAATATATTTAAAGACTTTTACAATGGAAATTTAGTAACTTAATAATAATAATAATAATAATAATAATAATAATAATAATATTTCCTAATGACAGGTCAAAGAAAGGATATGATTCACTTGATGCTTTAGAATTTTCTTTGAACACATCCTGATTCAAATTTATTTGTAGAAACAGCACAGCCATCAGCACACAGTTTTTTAGGGATACAGGAAGGTCACACTAGTCCATCTATTCTCATATTGGCAGAGAGAGAACTTTACTATTTGGCTTTCACAAAGGCTTAGGAACCTTTGGGTACCAACCTGGAGTTGGAGCTGGAACAAGAGCTGAACCCTGAAACAGAGCAGGTACCATTGGCCTTGATTTGAGCCTTATGCCTTGCCCTGAAGTTGGTAGAACCAGTGACCTCCTTGATGGCTTCTATACATGCATTTGTTTACTGCTGTCACATTGTTGGCCTGCCCTTTTTTGTTTGTTTGTTTGTTTTCAGGTTCCTCTTGTTGTGCTTCTTGACAAAAAAAATGCTCCTCAGGAGCTTGGGGCTGAACCCTTAAGACTTATATCTTTGTAAGCCAGGGATTCTTGTTGGCCCTTTCCAGGCCATTTTCAGGCCTGGCTGTGTGGTATCGTTGCTTGCCTTGTCTGCATGGTAATGACAGTTTACCTATGTACATTTTTGAGGGGTGAAACAGTCAACAGATATCACTATAAGAAACCTCAAAAATTGAATTTTATAGATAACCTCTAGTGGGATATAATCCATCTCTCGATGATTTCTTTATATTAAAAAATAAATTTAAATAAACATTACCATCATACTTTGTGAAGAAAGATAAGAAGAATTCTCACTAAAATTCTGAAAAAATAGAGTTGTCTACTTATATGAAGTAATTTTATGGTACTAAAGACAATGGCATATTATAATTATATATTAAAATATTCAGAAGATATAAATATACAAATCAATCATAAACTAGGGTGTGATGGTCAATACTGTAGTCTCACCACTTGAGAAGCAGAGCCAGGAATCATAGCAAGTTTGAGCCCAGGCTGATCTACATAACCAATTCCAGGTAAGCCAGATTTACATAAAGAGCTTTGTCCTTTAAAAAAAATAAATAAGTGTGTGATGTGGGAGGGGGTCGAGAGATAACTGAGTAGTTAAGAACACTTGCTGGTCTTCCAAAAGACTGGGGCTCTGTTCCCAAAACTTTCAACAACTGAGATCTGTAACTCCAATTCCAAGGGCACCTCCTCTGGCAACAGGCACATACCAGGTGCACAAATATATATTCAGGCTAAACATCCATAAACATTAAAACAATCCACAGAAAGATGTAGAAAAAGAACAATATTAATATGTTAAAAATCTGTTTCTTTATTACCTGAGGTATTTGATAATAAAATGAAAAAAATCCTTCATTGTGTTAGTTATATCTAATAGCAACAAATCAAGGGGGGGTGTGATTTCACAAATCACAGTTGCAGAGGAGTCTCCATTAAGAAGAAAATGTATGGTAGAGGCTCAGTTCATGGGGCATGAGGCAGCAGATGTTTACATCCTGGAAGACCAAGACTGGGGATGGGCTGTACCCTTTAACAGTTCGCAGTCAGGAATCCACTGCCACCATCCAGGCTCCACCTCCTAAAAGCTCCACAGCTTCTCAGAATACCTGAGGAATAAGCACTCAAACCCTGAGCCTGTTGGTGCCAGTTCAGATTCAAACCGTAACATTCATAATGATAATGTAAGAATGAGTATTAAAATAAACAAAATCATTGATGTTGAAAGTGTAAAACAAAAGATGTATAAATGACGGATAATGCTGTAGGAAGTATATCTATACATATGATGCATGCTTAAGCACATCATATCACACCACAGTTTGTATGTTTCCATATATATACTAAGTATCTGCATGTATAGAGGGAGATATGATGTGACCAGGACACTTTACAGTTTATTTGAGAAAATAAATGTGAGAATATTCAAATAATTTTGGATAAGATGTATAAAATAATGTAGAGGGAGATAATCTGTCTCTCAGATATAGCAACATATTTTAGGGCTACAGGATAGGAAATGAAAAGATGTTAGTGCCCAAATGAAAAGATGTTAGTGCCCCAAATGAAAGATGAATAGAATAGATACATAGGGCATTTTTCAGTGGAGAAGGTGCCACTATTCAATAAACAACTCTGAACAACCAGAGTACCAACTGCACAAGAATAAATTGTAGATAAAGTGAAAGGTAAAAATGTATCGACTAATAAGCCTCAACACATATGATATGCTAATATATAACAAAGATGGTGTTACAAATTCAGGGAGAATTGTTTGGAATATTTAATATATGGTTTTGGGACAACTGGCTATCCATATGGAAGAAAATGAAAATAGGATCCCAATGCATATCATATTATAAAAAACACAAAATGAGAAAAGAAAAAAAAGAAAATAGAAAGGAAATAACCAGATGGGTTAAATACTAAGTATAAACAAATAAAATTAGCATCCAGGGGGATAAAAAGCATAAGAAAAGAGATTGGCAAGACGAGGGGACCAGATGTTATTTTTTGAAAACTTAAACATATTTATCTATATAAAATAAAAAATATTTGCTATGGCAAAAGATAAACTAAATCAATGATAAATTATAAACTTGGATAAAATTTCATGCTAAAAATGCTAAAGACTTAATTTCTGTTGTATGTATAATGAGTTGTCACGAAGGGACAAGACAAAGTCACAAATGAAAAATTGCAGAAGATCACATTCTTAAAAAACTTTAACTTGAAGGTTCAAGTTAACTGACAAAGAGTTTTTATTTTTAATTCAAGAAATAAATTACCTTGTTTGTTAATTCGCAAACAGATATTTCCCTTCATATTCGTTTTGCTGCTTTTCGTTTTTAAAAATTATTTTATTAGATATTTTCTTCATTTACATTTCAAATGGTATCCCGAAAGTTCCCTATACCCTCCCCCCACCCTGCTCCCCTACCCACCCACTCCCACTTCTTGGCCCTGGCATTGCCCTGTATGGGGCATACAAAGTTTGCAAGACCAAGGGGTCTCTCTTCCCAATGATGGCTGACTATACCATCTTCTGCTATATATGCAGCTAGAGACATGAGCTCTGGGGGTACTATTTAGTTCATATTGTTGTTCCACCTGTTGGGTTGCAGACCCCTTCAGTTACTTGGGTAATTTCTCTAGCTCCTCCATTGGGATCTCTGTGTTCTATCCTATAGATGACTGTGGGCATCCACTTCTATATTTGCCAGGCACTGGCATAGCCTCACAAGAGATAGCTATATCAGTGTCCTTTCAGCAAGTTCTTCCTAGCATATGCAATAGTGTCTGTGTTTGGTAGCTGATTATGGGATGGACCCCCGGGTGGGGCAGTCTCTAGATGGTTCATCCATTAGTCTTAGCTCCAAACTTTGTCTCTGCAACTTCTTTCATGGGTATTTTATACCCTGTTTTGGGGAGGAATGAAGTATCCACGTGTTGTTCTTCCTTCTTCTTGATTTTCTTGTGTTTTGGAAATTGTATTTGGGTATTCTGGGGTTCTGGGCTAATATCCACTTATCAGTGAGTGCATATCAAGTGAGTTCTTTTGTGATTGGGTTCTTTGTGATTGCAATGTGCTTTAGAATTAATGGCATTTTGCAATCATCATGTCATCATTTCATCCATTGAACATTTGAGAAAATAGTTGTTGCTTCTTTAATCACAGCTGGCAAACTGCAACCTATTTCTTATTAAGTTAATTCTCATGAATAAAAATATGAGTATCAATTATTTTCTGGATTTTTAATATCGATATTGTCACACATGTTCAAGGAGGTCCCCATAAAACAAGATTTGTTCCTTTGCCATAGCTGAACAAAATTTTATGTGAACATACACAATAGCTGTTTTAAGTGAGACAAGATTTCACCTGTAGTTTAAGATGGCCTCTATGAGCTCATGACATTCTGTGGTGTGTAACATGAGGCCTAGGTTTACTAATTTAGTTATAAAATGAGGAGAATGTAAGGGGGCAATGGGGATAGGGATTTTCAAGTGTGGGACTGGGAAGAGAGAAGGGAGGGGGTTTTAATAGGGACATAAAGTGAATAGATAGATAAATACATACATAAATATCACAAAACTGAAGTTTCCTATTGTAGGAAACTATCTAGAGACTTGTGAATGAGACTGCAGTAAACAAGGGGGCAAAAATATGCATTTCACATTTGTTTCATTTTCTTTGTGAAAAGAATGATTTCCTGTCACTTTATTGAACATAGATGAAATTGAAGAACGTTTTATTAATGGAAAATTAGCCAAGCAAAGGAAGATAAACAGCACACAATCTCCCACATACACAAACACTAAAAATACTGATTTCCTAGAGAGGAGAATAGAAATATAGGATTATAGAGAAGGTAGAGGAGAGAGATAATTGATAAGGGGTAGATCAAAGTAAACATAATTTCAATGGTGCTATTAAACAATCTTTTGGATGGCTATGTCTACCAATAATGTAACTTTCAAGAAGACATTGAATGTTATAATTGGAAAAAATGATACATATTTAAGGTAGAGTGTGTGTGTGTGTGTGTGTGTGTGTGTCCTCAGAGGCCAAAAGGGATTGTCAAATCCTTATGTGGGAATAGGGAAGACATCTCCAGTCCTCTGTAAGAGTAGCAAATGCTCTCTTATCTGCTGAAACATTATCTCCCTATGTCTCCAAATTATCCACTAAATTAGTGCTCACTCAATGGTGCTTTTAGGGAAAGGGAAAAATTAAGACTGGTTAAATGAATAAAAGCTAATTCACCATATATTATACTTTCTTATTACAAAATTAATATATATTCATCAGTCACATGCATATACATGGGTACAGAAAATATGACAGAGTGCTCATAAGCCATCATAACCAGAAAGAATGAGAGCTATTAACACTTAGGTATCTTTCAGATCCTTCTGCCTAATGCCTATTTTACAATCATTTTCTTTTCTTTTTTTGTATGTAAAATTTTTTGTTATATGTATTTTTATTAGATATTTTCTTCATTTACATTTCAAATGCTATACCCAAAGCCCCCTATACCCTTCCCCTGCCCTGCTCCCCAACCCACCCACAACCACTTCCTGGCTCTGGCATTCCCCTGTACTGGGGCATATGATCTTTGCAAGAACAAGGGCCTCTCCTCCCATTGATGACTGACTAGGACATCCTCTACTACATATGCAACTAGAGACACAGTTCTGGGAGGGGGGTACTGGTTAGTTCATATTGCTGATCCTCCTATAGGGTTGCAGACCCCTTTAGCTCCTTGGGCACTTTTTCTAGCTCCTTCATTGGGGGCCCTGTGTTCCACCCAATAGATGACTGTGAGCATCCACTTCTGTATTTGCCAGGCAATGGCATAGCCTCACAAGAGATAGCTGTATCAGGGTCCTTTCAGCAAAATCTTTCCGGCATATGCAATAGTGTCTGCTTTTGGTGATTGTATATGGGATGGATCCCCGGGTGGGGCAGTTTCTGGATGGTCCTTCCTTCCATCTCAGCTCTGAACTTTGTCTCTGTAACTCCTTCCATGGGTATTTTGTTCTCCCTTCTAAGAAGGAACAAAGTATCCACTTGTTGGTCTTACTTCTTGAGTTTCATGTATTTTACAATCATTTTCTATATTCTTATTTTCTATAAGAAGATGCCACTATGCTTCTTATTTCATGGTCCTTTGTAGTTCATGTGAGTGATCACCCTTTTTACTATGGGTTCTAATACTATTCTATTTTTCAGTCTTGTCCAGATCGGTGTGTCTTAGATTTTTCTCTCTTTTCCCTCCTGGTGTTCCCACAGTCTTCACCATAAACTAATATAAAACATTGAGAATATCTTACAAAAAATTTGTTATGCTGTTCCTCCCAAATATCTATCAAGGCTCCTTTACCTTGTGTAAGAACAACCTGGTTTGCCTCTTTTGTACAGTAGCACTTTAAAAATTAGTACACAAAGTATCATATTTCCTTGGAATTTCCACACATAGTTTGGATTGACCTTCTCTTCCCCTTTCATATTCTTCATGTTTAAGGCTTTTTTTTCCTATTTCAGTTGATCTCTCCTAGTTTCGTAATCTATATATATACCTATTCCCACATAAATATAAACACAAGAAAATTAGAAGCTAAACTCAACATGTAGCATTTGTCTTTCTGCTCCCGTGTCTTTTTTTTTGTAGTAATTACCATAATTCATTATTGATGTTTGTTTAATGGTCTCTCATGCTAAACTATATACTTCCTAATTATCTAGCTCGATGACTAAATTTTCGACCATTAGTACTATAGCTGGTATATAGTTAGCATCTAAACTGCTCTTTGCCTATCAAAATCTTGTTGGCATGATCAGATAAGGCATTTTATGTATAATGGGTAAATGTATATAAAATACTTTCACAAATACAAGGCTTTGAATAGCTTGTATATAACCTTGTGCAAAGTTAATAAATCTTAATAGTTCAGAAAATTGTAATCTGATTTTAATGGGCAAATGTTAATGTGCATTCTCCACCAATATTTAGTAATTATATAAAAAAGTAGGAGACATTTATAGCAGCCAAGATCTTTATAGTGTATTTGAATACATGATAAATTCATGAACAGTTCTTATCTCCTTGAACAGTTGTATATCTTAAGAGCTCATCATCATAAGCATTCTCTGGATTTTCACAGAATTAATCCTGAATAATTAATGAATCTAAAGGAGTTAGACAAGTACTGCAGCATGCTAATCATTTCTTTCAATGTCAATTAGAAAAAAGTGTCTCTTTGGCCTGCTATCTTGGAATACATATTATACAGTTAACTTTGAATTTACAAATATGAAATGTCTCTAATTATTAAATGAATATATTGAGATACATATCAGTGTCACCAGTGAAAGTTAAAGCTTGAAGAAAAAAGGAAAGCACTTTGATTTAACAGAATTATTAACTATATTGGGACTCTTTTTGCAAATATGTTTGACTTGTAGATCTGTATTTACACAATATTTACATATTTCTACAAATGGTTTTATATCATAAACACTAATAACTTGGGTATTATGTCAAATGCAAATCTTGAATAATTTTACACTGAATAGATACATAAAAATGGAATTGAAAAGACAGGTAGCATTCATGCTAACTGTACAGGGCTCTCAAATGTGTACAATTCTATATTATTTTATTTATAATGATAGTGCTCAGTTATCTCTTTTTTTTAAATTTTGCTTTGTGTATAGGTATGTGTGAGGGGTTGTATATGCAGGTGCCATGGCATGTAGATTGGAAGACAACTCAGAAAGCATTTCTTTTCTTCCACCATATGGACAAGTCAATTCTTTCTTTCCACCAAGGGGTTCTGATGACCAAACTCAATTCAGACTTTGGAACAAGCACTTTACCCACGGAGCCATCTTTCTGCCCTACCTGTTCAGTTTTAATTTAGCTAGGATTCATCAGTACTTGCTCAAACTTTCAGACAAAATATAAAGGTAGTAGCATGAAAAGTTTCAAACTTGATGTTCAAAGGAGACACCAAGTAGGACTGTTCTTTTAGGTAAAAGATTTATTAAGAATTATTAAGAACATAGGTAGAGAGATAAATGTCTTGTTCAGTTTGCTATTGCTGTGAAGAGATACTGTGACCAAGGCAACTCTTACAAAAGAAAGCATTTAATTGGTGCTTTCTTACAGTTTCAGAGGTTTAGTCTATGATCATTGTGGGGAGCCTGGTGTTCATACAGGCAGTTTGGCAGTTTACAGCTACCTGTAACTCTAGTTCCAATAGCATCAAATACCTTCTTTTGGCTTACATAAGCAACACATGCACACACACAAATAAAATTTAAAAATTAAATATTTTAGCAAAAAGAATCTTGGGTGGATTTTTTTTAAATCTACAAACTGATGACAATGCTGATCTCTAAGAACTGTTGAAAACATTAAAGAAATGTTTATACAATTGGTCAATAGGTTGTAGAATAATCTTCACATGTGAAACACGTCATATTCAAATACATTATAGAGAATTATGAACTTATTTCACTGAAAAAGTGATATTATAGTTTGTTCATGCATAAATAGGTTTTATTCAGTATCTCTGAATTTTTATTTCTGAAGACTAACATAATTTTAGTAGATGAACAGATTTTATTTATTTTTTCTTTTTTATTTATTTATTATTTTCTTTATTTACATTTCAAATGCTATCCCGAAAGTTCCCTATACCCCCCGCCCCTGCTCCCCTACCTACCCACTCCCACTACTTGGCCCTGTCCTTCCCCTGTACTGGGTCATATAAAGTTTACAAGACCAAGGGGCCTCTCTTCCCAATGATGGCTGATTAGGCTATCTTCTGCTACATATGCAGCTAGAGACTCGAGCTCAGGAGTACTGGTTAGTTCATATTGTTGTTGCACCTACAGGGTTGCAGCCCCCTACAACTCCTTGGGTACTTTCTCTAGCTCCTCCATTG
>NC_034613.1:108996085-109002236 GCF_900095145.1 Mus pahari | reverse complement strand
TAAGATCCTCACCCTAGTTGCCTGGAAGTCAGTCTTCCACTAGCAGCCTTTGGATGAAGAGGTAGAACTCTCAGCTCCTCCTGGGCCATGCCTGCCTGGATGCTGCCATGCTCCCACCTTGATGATAATGGACTGAACCTCTGAACCTGTAAGCAAGCCCCAATTAAATGTTGTTTTTTATAAGACTTGCCTTGGTCATGGTGTCTGGTCACAGCAGTAAAACCCTAAGTAAGACACAAATGTTATCCCGAAAGTTCCCTATACCCTTCCCCCACCCTGCTCCCCTACCCACCCACTCCCAATTCTTGGCCTTGGTGTTCCCCTGCACTGGGGCATAACTTTTGTATTTTAATTTGGTAAATATTGATATATTTTAAGTGAATCATGAAAGGACCTTTAATTTTCATTTTGTACTCACAGTAATTGTAGGTTTATTTCCCCTCTTCCCATAAAATTAGGCCGTACAAATTGCCTTTCCCTGTAGTATTTCATTCAAATCTACGATACTTGGTGTTATTTACTTTTCCTTTGGGGGTTCTGTTTATGCTGTGTTCTGTATGACCTTTTCATTTTGATAGCAATCTCTTTGTTTGGATTTGGGAAGTTTTCTATGATTTTATTGATTTTTAGAGAATATTATGATGGAGTTTCTGTATGAGGAGACATGTAGTCTTGGTTGTTCATTATGTTTTTATTTTTTATGATGGATTATAGGCATTTAGAGTTCACTTGTTTGTGGTATTTCTTTGAATAGATATCTACTCTTATCGTTGTTGGGTAAGTACTTGGATCGTTGTTTTGCTGTTACATCAAACATATAACATAGGTTATACATTAGGTGAATGATGCTCTGTTTTCGGTCTTTGGACAATTCTGGAATTCCAGGAACAGTATCCGTGTGGTCTCAGGTAGGTGTGCTAGGTGGGATTACTAATATATGAGGAGGTGGGGGAAGGGGATGTTTTCTGGATGTTCTTTTTTTGTAATGTAGCCACATTTTATTTATTCAACATGCTGATGATACAGTACAGGCCACACATTAAAAAACAAAATATAAAACAACCCTGTAGACCAGATAGCCACAAATAAGATTGTACCTCAAGTTAATGATTTCATTAGTGTTACTATAAGAAAAAAAATGATATAACCACCGTCTCTGTGTCACAAATGCTACCTGGTAATGGCAATATTATAGAATGTATTAACAACTCATGAGTTTATACAAATGAATATTATGGCAGAGTAATGCAAGATCTAGGAGAAGAAAGAACTACAAGATTTGACCTAATGGATGCAGTTAAAGCATCAACTATACCTGAGATATGCCAAGAATATTTGGGAACATTAAGAAGAAATTCAATGAGAGAATGTGGAGATGGGGGTCTCAATATGAATTTTTAGGGACGGTTACTTCTCCCAGAAAGCCTTTCCTAATGTAGATGAAGATGAAGGATGTCCATCCAATGACTGTCTGCTAATCTATGCTCTGTAGGCTGTTGTAGCTTCATTGGAGAAGACCAAGATGAAAGCTTGGGTCCCAAGTAGAATTTGGCAGATATCAGCCTGGGAAAAAAGTAGACTCATATCCAGATTCTGATGCTTCTTGGCATCCTCAGAGCTCTGAACTGATGTGCCCTCAGCATACGGAGCTACTTGCTAGTGGACTCCACCCATCGCCCCACATGTTGTCATTGCCACAGAATTTTCTTAGAACGCCTACCTCTCTGGTGCTTGCATACACCATCAGATGCCAATTTCTGATCCTCTGGGCTATGGTAATGTCACTGTTAGGGAATCCTATACCACCTCTGTCACTCTGAAGCCCTCTGTCCACTTTCATGGTAACCAATAGGCTTTAAATATGGTGGTGACAGAGAGAGTGGTGGACACCATCTCTGATGCTGATTAGTATGGGATGTTAGAGATAGCTGACTTAAGAGATGAATCAAATGTTATAGTGACAGAAATGGTAATAGCACCCGGCTCAAGTCTACCCCCACTCTAACCATTCCTAACCCCCAAGAGACCTCAAATGTAGTTGTGACAGAAAAAGTGATCCAACCAACTTCTGGCATGATAGGCAACCTGAGCATACCCCCTGAGTTACCAAGTGCTCTGGATGTTCTTAACCAGAGTTTTATTTGCAGTTTCATTCAGTTGTGGGGCTCAGTGGTACATGGGGTGGCTGACATTGTGCAGGAGTGTGAACTAGCTCTAGGAGTTCTATCTGAAGTTCTATTTGGACCCTGGGCTTACATTCTAAACTGTCCAAGATGTCAATATGGATGAGGGTATTTGTTCTTTTAGAAATCAAATTGGTTATTTTGACTAGTTAACCCCTAAGTCATGAATAGTACGGTTGTCCTGACTACTAACATCTCATACGAGTTCATATTGTATAAGAATCAGGAGCTATAACTGAGAAAATACCTCCAAAAGATTGTTCTATAGACAAATCTTGATTAATGATTGATGTGATGATTAATGGTCAGATGGTGCTACACCTAGACAGGTGGTCCTGGTGTGTATACAAAGTAAAAAAGCAATGGGGATCAAACCAGTGAATAGCACTTCCCTGTGGCTTCTGCATGAGCTCCTGTTTCCAGGTTACTGTCTTGTTTAAGTTCCTCATTGATGCACTGTGATAGGAAGCTGTAAGTTAAAATACAATCTTTCCTTCCCAAGTTGATTTTGGTTATGGTGCTTTATCACAGCAAAAAAAAAATCCCCCTCCCTTTTTTTTCTTTTTTTCTTTTTGGTTTTCGAGACAGGGTTTCTCTGTGTAGCCTTGGCTGTCCTGGAACTAACTTTGTAGACCAGGGCTGGCCTCGAACTCAGAAATCCGCCTGTCTCTGCCTCCCAAGTGCTGGGATTAAAGGCGTGCACCACCACCGCCTGGCCCGCAATAAAATTCCTAATTAAGGCAGGTATTATTAGAAAAGTTAATCAGACACAGATAATTTAAATTATTTTAATTGAATATTATGATAAAACAAGATGAATTCAATACAAGTTTTTTCCTTAACCCATAAATGTTGTAATGATGGTTATATTTTTCATTGTAACATAGGAAACTGAAATAAACAGTTTTTGACAGTAATATATTACATAAATAGTTGAACACAGTATATTTTTCAGTAGCATGTTGGAGGTTTGTTACTGACAGTCTTATGCTTAATTATATGGAACAATGATCTGCTTTAGTACAATGCCTAATATTTATAAAATAGACATTCAGGGAGGATATGTAAACATATATTTTCAAAAATAGTCATACAAAATCTTTACCTGGATTGTCTTTGTGTTCCATGATATTTAGAGAATAGTAAAAGATAATGTACCTTTTCACATTTTAAATTCAATGGAGCTAGACTAGAACATGAAATCAAGCAATTAAAATCACAATAATGAAGTCTTCAGTCAAATCAAAAGTGATTACTAAAGTAACTTAAAATTGCAGCACTACAATAAAAGTAGAATGAGAAGACAACTTCCAATGCTATATTAGTTTTTTCAATATGGAAAGAAGAGTTGCTGTTTGATATATATAAAAAAGACTAGCTTGCTATTAAACCTTCTAAGATGACTGATTTTGTGTTGTCTCTTCTCTTCATAATAAAAAATAGATGTGGAAGCAACTGACTGCAGATAATAACTACACCAGAGGGGAAGTGCTACTTTTGCTCATATGAATCTCCATAAGACTGATGACTATCACTTTATTCAAGCAATTCATAATTACTCTTGGGAACAGAGGACAGACTGAATGAAGCAATTCATTTATAAATGACTTAACATGTCCTACTTAGGGGTTTATTTTCTACTTTTTCCATCACCAAAATAGAGGTGCAGACTTCTAAAATTATATGAGCTTTTGGTAAATAGGAAAGGCAGAAATACACAGGAGATTGGGGTGACTATAGAACTACTTTAGGAAGACATCTATTAAGTCATACATGCTGTAATCTGGTAAGATCATTATCAACTTCATGCCAGTGGTACTGTCCTCAGAAAGGGGTTTAGTTTAGCCTATTTTCTTGGGTTTGAAAATTGTAGACACCTGTTCTTATTCAGAAAGGGAGCCATAGAGAAGCTAGGGACACTGATGAATCGCAAAAACTTAAAAGTTCAAAAGTTAATATTTCTCTGAAGTCTTTAAACTCCTATAAACTTGTTATGCTCATATAATCAATTTTACTATATTGCTTCTTCTTTTCTGTCCCTTAATTCTTCCACATCTTCCTACCTCCTTGCCTGTTCTTCTTCTTTGAATCCCTTCTCTCTTCAGCCCTGTCCTTCACTTCCTACTTTCTTTTTCTTTCTTCATATGTGTGAACTCACTATCTTCACTGGTTTAGGCACTGTACTTGCCAGAAGGGGCATAGAATGAGCAAAATGGATATAATATCACCTTCATAGAGCTTCACAGATAAATGATTACAATTGAAATGAGAACTAAAATGGAAAGATATAGGGTAAACTGAGAATATCACAGGAAGACAACTTAACCTGAGGGGCCAGGGATAGGTTTTCTGAGGAAGCAGAATCTATACTGATTACAGTATGTTAATTGGACATAGCTAATTGATGAATGGAGGGACAAAGACATCAGGAATGAGAAACAACTTAATAAGAGGCCTAAAAATGAGCATTTGAAATGTAAATGAAGAAAATATCTAATAAAAAAGATTATTAGAAAATGAACTTTTACGGCATATAGGTAAAAAAGAAGGCATAAAGAGACATGCAGATCAATGGAATACTATAGAAGAAATAAACATAAGAACAGCTATATGATAATTCACAAAGATGCCAAAATTACACACATGGAGAAAAAAAGAACATCTTCAACAAATTGAGTCTGGAAAACTACATGTTCACATGAAATTAGAATAGCACTTACTGTACTGTAGAAAATTCAACTCCAAATGAATCAATGACCTTAATGTGAAGCATGAAATACTGAAACTTCTACAAAAAAAATGCAGGCAGTGTTCTATGAGATATAAGTGTAAGAGATTACTTTTTGAATAGGATACCATTTGCCCAGAAACTAAGGCCAACAATTGACAAATATGACCCCATAAAACTAAAATGCTTTGGTACAGCTAAGGAAAGAATCCAGTAAAGAGCAAGTTCACAGAGTTGGGGAAAACCTTTGAAACATTAATATCTACAATATAAAAAGAACTCAAAACAAACAAACAAACAAACAAAACAGAAAAAAACCAGAAGAACTAGAGAAACACATGACTCAATGAAAAATGAGATGTGATTCTGATTTAGAGTTTGTAGGGGAGCAAGGATGCCCAGCTCAAAGGACCCAAAAATGTCTTCAACAAAATCATACAAGAAAACTTCCCAAACATAAAGAGATGGCCAAAAATGTACAGGAAACCTATACAACACCAAATAAATTGAACAAGAAAAGAAAATCCTCTCATCACATAATAATCAAAACATTAAATGCACAGAACAAAGAAATACTATTAAAAGTTGCAAGGGAAAAAGGCCAAGTAACATATAAAGGCAGACCTATCAGAATTACACAAGACTTCTCAACAGAGACAATAAAAGCCAAAAGATCCTGGACAGATGTCATGCAGACCCTAAGAGAACACAATTGCCAGCCCAGGCTACTATACCGGGCAAAACTCTCAATCAATATAGATGGAGAAACCAAAATATTCCAGAACAAAATCAACCTTGGGTAAGACGAAGCAAAATGGTGGCAACCACATAACTTACTTGTATTGAGAGTTCTGTTTATCGTTTCATGTGAAGAAGTATAAAAAGATTCCTCTGATCTAGAAAGTACCCTTGAATAAAATGGGATTCACAAGCACTTGCTTTAAAATACAATATATGGAAAATTATATGTATAGATTTACAGAAAGAAGGGAAAAATTCATGAGATCATAGAGGCCCTAAGGCAGATGAACTGATGCCTGTTTTTATTGTTTGGTTGGGAGGTGGGTGTTCTTCTTACTCGGCTCTAGAGTGAGCTAGAGGTTACTTAAGCTTATTTTGTGAAACAGTCCAATTTTTAGATTGATCCCGGGAAGAAGAAGAAGAAGAAGAAGAAGAAGAAGAAGAAGAAGAAGAAGAAGAAGAAGAAGAAGAAGAAGAAGAAGAAGAAGAAGAAGAAGAA
>NC_034613.1:108994627-108995659 GCF_900095145.1 Mus pahari | reverse complement strand
AACAACAACAACAACAACAACAACAACAACAACAATAAGAAGCAAGAAATAGAGAGAGGGAGGGAAGAGGATATTTCTTCATTGTAATATTCTTCAATCAACTGGAGCTGTTCTATGAGAGGAAAAATGTATTGGATGAGTAGTGCTGAGATTAAGGGTGTGCACCACCATAACCAGCTGAATTTCTCAAGAAAAGGAAAGAAGAGAAAAAAAACGTGGGGACCCCAATGGAGAAGTTAGGGCAAGGACTGAAGGAGCTAAGTGTGTTTGCATCCCCATAAGAAGAACAACAATATCAACCACTCAACCAACCAGACCTCCCAAAACTCCCAGGGACTTAACAACCAATCAAAGAGTACACATGGGGACCCATGGTGTCAGCTACATATGTAGCAAAGGATGGGCTTATCAGGCAACTCTGGGAGGGGAACCTCTTGGTCCTGTGGAGGCTCAATGACTCAGGGAAGCAGAATGCTAGGGCACTGAGACAGGAGTAGGTAGGTGGGCGGGTGGGTGGCAAAGCACACTCATAGAGGCAGAGAGAGGGGTTAGGGGGTTTGTGGAGGGGAAACTGGGAAGGGGGATAACATTTGTAATGACAATAAATAAAATAACCAATAAAACAGTGAAAATCTGAAAAAATAGTTTTCTCTATATAACAAGCAATTTGTTATAGTGTCCCCTTTGTGTAATCTGGATTCAAATTTGCCTCATTAAGGAAGTTTTATACAGTACCATCTCTAAAGGAGAGCTAACAGTCTCTCTCTCTCTCTCTTTTTTTTAAAATTTTAAATGGATTTATTTGATTTCTTTTGAAACATTTCTTTTTTTGTTATTTTCTTTATTTACATTTCAAATGCTATCCCGGAAGTTCCCTATACCCCTCCCTGCTCCCATACCCACCCACTCCTATTATTTGGCCCAGGCCTTCCCTTGTGCTGGGTCATATAAAGTTGGCAAGACCAAGGGGCCTCTCTTCCCAGCGATGGCCGATTAGGCCATCTTCTGCTACATATGCAGCTAGAGACACAA
>NC_034613.1:108979976-108991472 GCF_900095145.1 Mus pahari | reverse complement strand
AAAGTCTGATAGAATTCTGCACTAAACCCATCTGGTCCTGGGCTTTTTTTAGTTGGGAGACTATTAATGACAGCTTCTATTTCTTTAGGTGATATAGGAGTGTTTAGGTCATGAATCTGATCCTGATTTAACTTTGGTACCTGGTATCTGTTGAGGAATTTGTGCATTTCCTCCAGGTTTTCCAGTTTTGTTGAGTATGAGCTAACAGTCTCTTATGTGCAGTCAGTTTTTGCACACTTTATTTTTGTTGTTGATGTTGTTGTTGTTTCAGAACCCAGGGAAGATCTGTAACAGGTCTAAACACAAATCTCAGAGTGGGTGGGAGAATGGGCTGTAGAGGGGTAAGATGTAGGATACAGGTGCTGTAAGGGGGGAGGGAGGAATAGGAAAAGTGGAGGAAGTGTAATACATAAAAGGAGGATGGGTAAATACCTCTCAGCATGTTTGAAAAACTCACAGGGAAACATTTTACAAGTACTTAAAAATAATCTCTTTGTTTCTCCGACTTTCTGTCTCTGTCTCTCTGTCTCAGTCTTTGTCTCCCCTGCCCCCCTCACAAATCCACACACTTAATGGAGTTACCCCACACAGGTAAGCAAAAGAATAATAAAATTTCCATTGCCAAGCAAGAGAAATCTTCTTTTGGGATATTGTTCAGGCGTGTCCAGGGAACACCTAAATTATACTCCATTCCCATTGTTCTTTGCTACCTCCTAGAACTTATCACTGTGTCTGTGTTTAAGAACAATAAAATAGAGGTCATGAATCAGCAAGGGAGGGGATGGTGGAACACATTGGAGGAGGTCAAGGTAGGAGAGGCATGCTGGAAATTATGGTATTCATACATGAAATCCTCAAAAATGTTTAAAATGTTTAATTAATAAAAAGATAAAGCCAATAAGAAGAAAAAGATCATGAAAAATATGACTATGAAAGTATATAGTGTCTCAGGACAAGTAAGGCATTGTACATTTTTACTCTGTTAATGCTATCCTACTAATGTAAATTATCCCAGAAACCTTCCCCCTTTTGTTCTTATATTATGACTATCTACTATCGTGTTTGATACATGTTAATTGCCCAGTAAATGATTGTTGAATTAAAGATTAAAAAAGAAGATTCCCTTAAAATTATAAGGTCATTACAGCACAGAGAACAGGTCAGCTTGTATATTGTTATTACTTTTCTTAACATGTTATAGCATAAGTAAACTGTATTTATTTAGAATTACAAACAGATTTTCCTATAAGTAAAGATACTAGAATGGTGCTTGTTTGTGAAACTGAATTGCTGAAGAGTACTAAGAAGGAACCAATTTTTCAAAGCAAATATACTTTTGTTTGTACAGTTAAAATTTATACCACAGGGAAAAACTTCTGAAAGTCAAAGGATCTCTGTGAACTTTTGAAACAGAAACAAATAAAACTTAATTATTCTTGCTCTTAAGAAATTAAGGTCAATCATATGATATTTAGATATTCTAATTTTTATATACTTTGTTGCCATTGTAGTTTCATATGGTAATCAGAAATTAGGACCATACGGTGTTTGTGCACTTTTAATTTCTTTAAAATTTGCTTCCATTGTATTTCTTAATATGGTCCTATAAAATTATATACTTTGATAATCTATGAAAATACTATAATTAAATAAATTAATTAACCACCTCCAGGGTTTTGAAGCTATAATCGATAAGCTATTGTCTACATACATAGTATCATGACTATAATTTCAGCAAAACTGCACAGCTTGACAAGTACCTTTAAAAATTTTACTCTTGCTAACTCTGTGTTAGTCACTGTTCTATTGATGTGAAAAGATACCATGAACAAGACAGCTCTTCTAAAAGGAAGCATTTAAATGGGGAATTGTTTACAGGTTCATAGATTTAGTCCATTATCATCATGGGGCAAGGATAATGACATGCAGGCAGTCGCTGGATCAGGAGCTGAGAACTATATACAGATCTTCAAGCAGCAGGAAGAAAGCCTATGCCCATCATCAGTGTTTGATATCTCAAAGTCCACTCCCAGTGACACACTTAGTCCAACCTCCCAATCCTTCTAATCCTTTCAAATAGAACTACTCCCTAGTAATTAAGTATTCAAATATGTTAAACTACGTGATATATTTTATTCAATTCACCATATAGCCATAAGGAAGCAGATGAATCTCAGACCTTTGTCTGAATTTCTTTAACTGTTATTATGAATACACTCATGTGACACAGTAGCCCTGCTGTATGTTGACCATTTTGTATATGTGAGTTGCACCTCTCCAACCTGAACAGAAGTCTGAAGAAAAGGGTCTGAGATTTTCTATTTCTGGCAATTCTTCATGATAGTACTAATTTGGAATTTCACTTGAGATGTGTAATTTTCAGATTTTATGTTAAGTAATAGAATTCGTTTAAGGCCTGGCAATAGGAATAATGCCTAGGTAATATTCTAGAGACTGGAGAATAGTTTAAAACTAAATAGACTGAAAATGAAATATTAGCGATTACTTTCATTTGGCATAGAACTTTTTAGTGTCTAATTCTAATAATAACATGGTTTTCATAATCTCACAACAAAGAGGCTACACATAATGCACATGTCTTCATATATAAGACTTCTTGAAGGTTTTTTTCCCTGTTGCCTTGGTTTTCATTTATAGTCTTTGAAGTACTGCCACAGTCAAATTGAATTGGGAGAGAAAAGCCATAGAAATGTTTCATTTTAATCTGTTTACTGAATTGTAGAGTTGCTGTTGCTCCCCCTCTTCGCACTGTGACTTTTAAAGAAATCACATTTGGAAGTGTAGTCAATGCTTGCTGTAGGTTATTTAAACATACCAGTGAAGCCTTATTTTTCTACTTAAGGTGAATTTGACTTTGTAGAAATCCTGATAAGTTATGTCGATTGCTTGTTTAGGACACTGTAAAAGAATCAGTAAAAGTAACAACAACACTAACAACAAAACTAAACAAAACCAAATCAAACCCTTTAAATAAAACAATAATATCTACTGAATGGACTTTATCAAGACATTTAGATGGTAAACTGTTTGATGCTGTAATAATTAACCATTGGCACCCGGAACATCCTTTTTTGTCTCCCTTCATGTGAATGAAGTGTTACAAGTACCAATGAAGCACAAGGATTGGCAGAACTTTCTGCCTTCACTGTGTGTCAAATTACTAGACAATTGCATTAATGAAAGAAACACCTTTAATCTGCTGACCAATTTTCAGAATCTCTGCAGTCCTCAAAATCTTAAGAGATTTTTAACTGCTCTAAATTTACATGACAAAGCAGATGTTATAAATAAGCAAGATGTTTATTGAGCCTTAGAGGTTCCTAATAGCTGTGTAATTATCTCTTAAATGGGAGGAGGGAGTAGATGGCATCTTTGATTCCTTACAATTATAGTGTTTTAATTATTTCAACACTTCTGAGAACTAGTTGATCTACTCTAAGTGTTGTGTTCACATATCAGGATTCTCTCTATGTGTGTACATATGCAGCTATACAAAAGGAAAACACATGGTGCATGCAAACTGATTCTCATGCTAGCTTCAGGGAGTGTCTTCCTCTGTGTAAATCCCATCTAGTCTAATATGATATGCCCTTCAGACCCTTGCTCAGTGTAGAGAATGCCTTGCATATCTTTCAAAGTCATAGTAAAAGGTATATTCTTATTTAAGATCATTTGAGTAATCACTGAAGGATTAGGTACTTTGTCCATGTTTTCCATCTCTCTAGACCTCAATAGCATGTGGGTATCTTGTAAAAAGCAATACCACAAATCATTTGCTCATGTCTTTATCTGTATGGTACATGACTGAAGGTTTCTGTAAAGATTCTCCCCCCCACAGGTACTTCTGAAAGGTATCATATATTTGCTCATGTGTATTTCTGAGTAAGTAGCGGCTGTCAGTAACCTACTCATTGCTTTTCCTTGTTTGCATCAGTCTCTAATACCATTCTATGTTGATAAAGGGACCACAAAATTATGCTTTAAGACTTGGACTTAAACATCAGTGAAATTTAGGTCACAGTAGTCTATCCAATATCACCATCCCTCTGAAATAACTCCTGGGTTCTCAGAAAAAATATTACCATATATTTTTTCAGCATTAATATACAGGCCTTTAATTAGGTTTATGTGCCACAACACTAGATGTGTCTCTTCTTTTCTGAATCATGCACAAACTCATGTGATTTTATTTTCAAGTGACATGAAGCATCTTTTGTGTGTGTGTGTGTGTGTGTGTGTGTGTGTGTCTTAATTTAGGTTTTATTGCTGTGAGGAGACAACAAGATCACAACAACTGTTATAAAAGAAAACATTTAATTTATGGGCTGGCTTCCAGTTTCAGAGGTTTAGTTGATTGTCATCATGATAGGAAGCATGGCAGAATGCAGGCAGCCATGGTGCTGGAGGAGCCAAGAGTTCTGTATCTGGATCCATAGATAGCAGAAGGAGACTGGATTACACACTGAACAGAGCTTGAGAACAGACCTCAAAGCCTGCCCTGCCCCCACAGTGACATACCTCCTCCAACAAGGCAACATTTTTTAATAGTACCACTCCCAATAGACCAAACATTCAAACACATGAGTGCATGGGAGACATGAAGCATCTTTAAAATGCTTTGGTGTAAAATCTCTCAGGTGGAAAAGCCACTGATAAAGGTGACAGCGTTTTGTGCATTCGGTTTTCTCTCCTTTGTGTTTTTTACTTTCTTAGTTTACATGCCCTCCATCTTCACCATACCTGACTTTTTGAACTAACTCATGCCATTGAAGCTTCTAGAAATTATTTCTTAAAAATCTGAATTGTTGCTCTCTGACCTTAACTCATGGAAGAGATAGTGATTACAAATGATTTTTCTCAACCTGTCTACCCAGTTTTTATTTGACTGTGTACAATTAATTTTTGTCACTGTGATAAAACATAGTAATCAAAGGTGTATTATGAAAGAAAGAGGTTTTTTGGCTTGTAGACCAAAAATTCATAGGGATGCAGAAGTTGTGGTACAGGTAGCCAGAGCAGGAAGCTGAGAGACCACATCTTCCATAGGAAACACAAAAGAGAGAGTGGACTGAAACTGGGGCAATGCTTTAGTCTTAAAGCTCACACGCAGCATCATAGTTTCCCAGCAAGGCTCCACTTCCTAAAGGTTCCATAGCCTCCCAAAGAGTTGCCACAAACCAGAAAGCATTTGTTCAAATACCTGACCTATGAGGGACATTCCTCTTTCAAACCTTCACAATCAATATACAAGTTAGTCCACTCCATTGTAATTATTCAATACTGTCTCAAGGGCAAATAGTATTGGTAATGATGATTTTCAGGTATTATTTTCATAATCAATTTTCCCAGGCCTGTACTTAGCTTCTTTGCTCTCTGTGTTAAGATGGTAGACACAAGCAGATTCATAATTATCAGAGAAATTACCATCAAATATTGTGTTTCCTTGGACCAGCAAGATGGCTTAGGAGGTAAAAGAGCTTGCAGTGCAAACCTGATGTCTTTTATTTAACCTGCAGAACTCACGTAAAGGTAGAAGCTAAGAATCTACTCCTCTGACCACCACATGCTTCATGCAATAGCTTAAACGTGCCTCTCTGTATCACACACACACACACACACACACACACACACATATATATATATACACACATTAATAAATAAAATAAAAATTTAAAATTATTTGTTTTTGAGTGACATTAATATGTGAATAAATAAATATAAACTTAATTATTTATATTTTCTAAGAAATTAGATCTTCCTATTTTATAGTTTTATTAAAATGTCATTCACATATATATTTATTTCACCATTTTAAAGCATAATATGTTTGCAGGTTGTCATATTAACATATATGTATATTTAATCTCTATAACAAATTTCATGATCTCTAAAACTAAATAAAAAGCCCACCCTATATCTTTTAACTACTATTTTCATTCAGTAACCTTAAGCAACCACTAATTCACTATCTCTATAATTTTGCCTCTACTGGACATTTAAGGTAAATAAAACTATACAATATGTGATCTTTTGTCCCTAACTTTTCTCATGTGGCATAAAGTTTCCAAAGTTTGTCTATGTGGCAACATATATCACGTCATTGCTTTCTATAACTAGATGATATTTTATTCTATGTCACGCCAAAAGTTGTTCATCCATTCATGCATTACTAGACATTTCTTTCTGTTAGGGCATTTTCACCTGAGTGATAGTGTGGTAAAGACATGGATAGATTGTTGTTTAACAGTTTCCCCTGAGATTGGAGCATTCAGTCTTGTAGGGAAGCTCTTTAAACACCGAGGTTAAACATCAAAATAACTCCAAGAAATCTCTGAAACTGACTGAAATCATTAGGCCCATCCCTATTAGAATAAGCAGTAAAGGTGCTGAGAGCAACTCTTGAAAAAAATCATGTTTCAAAGGACTCTCAGAAAAGCCAACCTGCAAAGACTCTTGGAACAGACCTGCTACCCAGAAGAGGCAAACACTCACCCAACTGTTTGGATAAGGTTTAACCCAACTGCAGCACCTGGAAAGGACGGTTTCCCACTTGTTAACATGTGTATAATCTGTGCAGTGTGCTACAGGTTCCCATCTTTGTGAGCTAATCATTCATTCTAGGGTGGGCTCTGGTAATGCAGCTGTTTTTGAGTCATTTCTGCTCCTGTAAGTAATCCCTCACCCATACTCTTGTAAATAACCCCAATAAAACTCATTTGGTCACCAAGTTGGTCATTGGTGATATCTGTATTTTTGTCTTTTGAGGGCTTCATATTTGGGATGAGTAGACATGTGTGTAGAATCTCCTAAGGAAAAGTTTTGACATACAACACACATGTACTTGTTTGAACATCTGTTTATAATCTTTTTGAGTACATCTCAGAGTAGTATTGTGGTGTCTGATGGTATTTCTAGCTTTAATATTATGAGAAAATCCCAAGCAGTTTTGTACTGAAGTTGGACCATTTTTAAGTAATTTTTATTAGATATTTTCTTCATTTACATTTCAAATGCAGTCACCAAAGCCCCCTATACCCTTCCTTAGCCCTGCTCCCCAACCCACCTACCAACAATATGTGAGAAACACAATTTCTCCACACAGATTTATGTTTTTAAGCACTTGGTTCCAAGCAGCTGGGACTGTTTAGGAAGGTTGTAGAATCTTAGAAGGTGGATCCTTAGTACAAGAAGTAAGCCACTGGGAAAACCATTAAGGTTTTGTATCAGGCCTCACTTTTTGTTTTCTCTTTGCTTCCTGACTACAAATACAGTGTGACCAGCTGGATTTCCCTGTCAACTATGTTGTCATCCCAACCATAATGGAATGTATCCCTTTGAACTCCAAGCTAGAACAAACTCTTTCTTCTTGTTCTTTGATCACAGCAACGAACAAAGTAACTTGTAGAGTGGATAAATATTATTGAGCATTAATATTATTAAATCACCTTAGCAATAAATTAAGAAATATTTTTATACCTGTCTACTTTATTTCTTTCACGATATTTTGTAGAATTTAAAGTGTAAGTTCTGCATTAATTTAATATTTTGTTAGAGTTATTGCTATATGTTTTTTGTTTTTGTTTATTTTCATTCTTCCAATTTATGTTAATGGACATAATAAGGCTCAGAGCACAGTTAACAACTAACAAAATCCTAATTACATATACAGGATGCATTTGACTCCCTCAGCAGTGGAGGGTAGTACCTCAGTATTTCCATGTGAGGTTCAGGTAGTGGCCAAGAAGAGAAACAGGGGTCTTTTTGCCCATAATTTTTAGCTGGCAGAAAGAAATGGAATTTCCCTGGTGCCACTTGGCTTTTTCTATCTTTCTTTCTTTTTTCTTTTTAAATTTATTTATTTATTTATTTACTTACTTACTTACTTATTTAGCACTCCAGATTTTATCCCCCCCCCTGCCTGGTCCACCATCCCATATCTCCACAGCCCATAACTCTTACTCCCCAGCCCCCACCCTATCTGACATCTAAACTCCCAGGGGCTTCCAGTCTCTCAAGGGTTAGGTGCATCATCTCTGATTGAACACAGACTCTGCAGTCCTCTGCTCTATATATGTTAGGGGCCTCATACCAACAAAAAGGGTTCAAGGGGATATAAATTGGCAAAGAAGAGATAAAAGTACCACTATTTGCATATGATATGTAGTATACAATAGCAAACCCAAAAATTCTACCTGAGAACTATTCCAGCTGAAAAACAACTTCAGCAAAGTCGCCAGACATGACCGGATATAAAATTAACTCAAATCAGTAGCCTTCCTTTATACAAATTATAAACAGGGTAAGAAAGAAATTAGGAAAACAACTCCCTACACAATAGCCACAAATAATATAAAATATCTTGGGGTAACTCTAGCCAAACAACTGAAAGATGTGTATGAAAATACCTTCAAGTCTCTCAAGAAAGAAATCGAAGAAGATATCAGAAAATGTAGAGATCTCCCACACTCATGGATTGGTAGAATTAACATAGTAAAAATGGCCATCCTACCAAAGGCAATCTACAGATTCACTGCAATCCCCATCAAAATCCCAATACAATTCTTCAGAGACACGGAAAAAGCAATTCTCAAATTCATCTGGAAAGGCAAAAAAGCCAGAATAGCCAAAACAATTCTTAACAATCAAAGAACGGCTGGGGGAATCACCATCCCTGACTGCAAGTTTTACTACAGAGCAATAGTGATTAAAAGTACATGGTATTGGTACAGAGACAGACAGGTGGATCAGTAGAATAGAATAGATCCAGAAATAAAACCACACAATTATGGACACTTGATCTTTGACAAAGACGCCAAAAATATACAATGGAAAAAAGAAAGTATCTTCAATAAATGGTGCTGGTCTAACTGGCTCTCTATGTAGAAAAATGAAAATAGACCCATATTTGTCACCTTGCACAAAGCTCAAGTCCAAGTGGATTCAGGACCTCCACATAAAACCAGATACACTGAATCTAATAGAAGAGAATGTGGGAAAGAGCCTTGAGCTCATTTGCACAGGGGAAAATGTCCTAAACAGAACTCTAATGGATCATGCTCTAAGAACAAGAATTGATAAATGGGACCTCATGAAACTGGAAAGCTTCTGTAAGGCAAAGGACATGGCCAATAAGACAAATAAGCAAGCTACTGCTGTATATTTTATCTTTTCAAATTTAATTTAAACTGATAGATAATAATCATACACATACACCCCCATATATATATATATATATATATATATGTATATGCCAAAGTGTGATGATTTGATCCATGTACATATTATAAAATTATGAATTCACAGTAAGTAGTATATATTTTTCTTATTAAATATGTATTGATTATTTGTAGGTAGAATATTTTGAAGTTTTTTAGTTATCATTAAACAATTAATCCTAATTAATTTTAACTTTGTAACTGATGATCAAGGTTTTCTCTTACTTCATGAACTTCCTAGTCTAAGGGACCATCACCATAGTCTCAAAATGTGATGTTATATTTTAGGTTTTGTTTTTATTCATTATTAATTTTTTTTTGCAGATTCACATATAAATAAGATTATAAAGAATTTGTGCATTTGTACCTGGATTATTTTCCTTAACATCTTGTTATCTAGGTTTAATCCATCTTTTTGAAAAAATGATGGGATTTCCTGTGTTGTTTTATTCTTTAAGAAAGAATAGTATTGAGTTGTTTCTGTATACATTTTCTCCGCCCCTTCATTCAATAATGGACATTTAGGTTGCTTCTTTTGTGTCACTAGTGTGAAAGTATGAAAGAAATGGCCATTTCAATATATTTATTTCCTTTCATTAGCCTGTAACTTCAGTAGTAGGAGTGCTGGATGTATTTTAGGTTTTTGGAGAAACTTCCTCATTGGCTTACAAAATAACTCTACTGGTTTATGATAACACCACAGATTAGCAAGTATTCCATTTTTCCTACACCCCTTATCAACAATTATTTTCTTCATCTTTTTAATAATAGACAATGTAGAAGGTATGAAGTGATAATTTCTTGTGGTTTTGACTTGCATTTCTCTGTGAATATTACAGGTGTTGAATATTTTTCATATAGTTGTTCATGTTTTGTATAACTTTAGAGAAACGCTTGTTCAGGTGCTTTACCTAATTTTAAATAGAGTTGTATGCTTTTTCTTATGGAGTACTTTCTGCTTATTGTTGATTTTAGATGACAGTCCTTTATCTGATATATGATTCACAAATAGTATCTTCTATTCTGTAGGTAATCACCACACTGTTGTTTCTATGCTAAGAAGATGACATTTAGTAGGTGCAATTCTGTTTGTTTATGTTGGCTTTTATTTGCTATTATTTGGAGAAACATATTCATGAAAGCTCTGCCTTGGCCAACATGACTGAAGATTTTATATCACATGTAAGTACATGTATATTTTTGGTAACTTTATTAAAAATCAATTGTCTATAGATGAAATAGATGGGTCCTTTCTAGGATGAATGTAGTGTTCCCTTGATCCATGGGCCATATGCCAGGTTGTTTTGTTTTGTTTTGTTTTTTACCACCATCACAATGTCTTTTGTTTTGTTTTCAATACTTGAAGGAGCTGGGTAGCACAGGTTGGTCCAGAATTTGTGATCTTCTTGTATGAACTATATGTATTTACCACTGTGCCCAGTTTTTTTTGTTATATGGTTTAGATTTTGGAAGCTTTGTAATACATAATAAAATATAGCAATGTTTTGCATTCAGTTTGTTTTGTCCTAAAACAAATCTGTATAAGACTAGTCACTAACAACTACACAACACTGTCCTCTGCCAGAGCTGTTAATCCATAACTCTTCAAGTTAGCTTCAGGAAGATTTTTTTTTCAGACAAGGGCAGAAAGCAGCCACATTCCTCACTAAAATATCGCAAGAATGATCTCTAGGCCACATATTAATATTATTCTCTTCTGAAACCTCTTTATCCATGGCCTCCACAGTTCAAATCACCCTTGCTACCACTGTTTTCCATGTTCCTACAAGTACCAACTTCTGTTTTTGTTTTATTGCTATAAAGAGACCCCATGATCATAGCAATTCTTATAAAGAAAAACATTTAATTGTGACTGGCTTACATGTTCAAAGGTTTAGTTCATTATTGTCATGGTGGGAAAGATGGTATCATAAAGGCAGACATGGTGTTAGAGAAGAGCTGGGAATTCTACATCTTGATCTGTAAGCAGCAAGATGGAACAATGTGCCACTCAGGCTGGGTTGAGTTTCTGATACCTCAAAGGCCACCACACATTGATACACTTCCTTCTAGAAGGCCATACCCACTTCAACAAGACCACACACTCTATGCATCTATGGGAGCCATTTTCTTTCAAACCACCACATCCCTCAAGTATCTTATTTTTTTATTATTATTTTCTTTATTTACATTTCAAATGCTATCCAGAAAGTTCCCTATACCCCACCCCACCCCTCTCCCCTACCCATCCACTCCCACT
>NC_034613.1:108973418-108978553 GCF_900095145.1 Mus pahari | reverse complement strand
TTCTGTGTGCCTCTGTGTGTGTGTGTGTGTGTGTGTGTGTGTGTGTGTGTGTGTAGTATATGCTCTTGGTTTGTGGTAGATCTGGAATTTACACAGAAAATTTAATACTTATAATAACTTTAAGTTGTCAGTAGTTTTGATTCCTATACAGTTGCTGCTCCTCCCAAGTTTTATGTCATTTGCATATTTTAAAATAATATATACCCCTTCCTACATTATTGAAGCTTTAATTGACATTCCCTTTTACTCTTTTAAGAAATAGAAAAATTTGAATGACTCACTTCCATTAAAGCATTGGATTTGGATTTGACTCCATGCTTACTTTTACCAATGAGTTTTAAACTTTCATCTGTTTTTCAATATTACTAATTAACATCTCTTATTTAAGGTTGGAAGAGTATTTAACATGATAAATATACTGGTGATAAACCCTCAGAGGGTTTTTTTTTAATTTGAGGAAACTCTTTTTCTTTTTAATCATTCTTGAAAGATGAATATATGAGTATTGGCTACAGGTTTTTCCTTTTAGGATAGTGAGCATATCTTCTTATTCCATTCTGTCCTGCAGAGTTTCTAATGAGAGAATCACCATGGTGGTTACCTTATATGTGACAGTTTGCATTCCCCAGGGCTGCTTTCAGCAATTTGTCTTCAAACTTGGATAATTTGGTTATAAAATATTGGTGTGAATTCATTTATTTAATGTCCTTTGTACTTCTTAAATGTTCATCTGTTTCCTGGTATTATGTCTTTGAGATATTTTTGTTATTTCTTAATGTATTGTTGGTTGAAATGTTTCATTTATTTTATTTCAAAGTGTTTATTACAGGTGCACAGAAGTGTCATTGGTTGTTAGGTATTGATCCCATAGTGTGTGCCCTTGATAATCTTATTTATTAGTTCTAGCGAAAATTCACTTCAGATGGTTTTCTACACTAGAGATCATGCCATGCACAGATAGAGATAATTTTCCTTCTTACTTTCTATCAGGAATACATTTTATAGCCGGGTGTGGTGGTGTGTGCCTTTAATCCCAGCACTCAGGAGGCAGAGGCAGGTGGATTTCTGAGTTCGAGGCCAGCCTGGTCTACAGAGTGAGATCCAGGACAGCCAGGGCTACACAGAGAAACCCTGTCTTGAAAAACAAAACAAAACGAAATACATTTTATTTTTTTTTCTTTTTTAAAAATTGCATCTAGGATCTCTGGTGTTAGGCTGTGACCAAATGGCATGCCTTTGGAATACATTCCATGCCCCTGGCCTTGGGGAAGGGGGAGCTTCTAGTGTTTCACTAAGTATACTATTTCTTGTAACTTTTTCATTAACATGAACAGAAAGAAAATATTGAGCTATTTCTTTTCCATATTTGTAAGGATTTGTATCATTTAAAGTAAAACACCTGCAATTAAATGTAGGTATTTGAACTACACAATTTGTCCTTTATTAAATGCTTCTTTTTTGTTTTATCTTTTTTTCTTGTTAAGTTTTCACAACATGATTAATTCAGAAGCGCAGGATAAGAGAATGTTGGAATGGGGAGAAGGGTCTGAACTTGTGACTACGCTATAGCTACTCCATCTTCCATTAGTTCATATTGCTCATGCATTTCCATTCAGCTGCAAACACACAATCGCTTTTATATATCCACAATGACTTTTATATATGCACATACCCATATCACCATAAACAGTGGTCATTCTAAAATGGTTGTGGTTTTCAGTTGATACCTGAGTTCAGTTTTCTCTTTTATAAAACCCAGTGAATTCTTGTGTCATTTGTATTTGGATGTGTTTTAATGCATTTGTCTCATCTTTTAAAAACATCTTATTTTACACACACACACACACACACACACACACACACACACACACACACGCACACACACACATTTCCCAGCATACAAATCCCTCTACTCATTTGTTTGTTTGCTTGTTTGCTTCTTCTCCTACCCCACAATCTTCCAACATTTAACCTGTGGCTATACTCTGGTGAAAAAGATTTTCATGTTCCCAAATTTCTCATACTCTTCCCTATATTTCCTATAAATTTCACTACAAACAGACACACTTAAATGTCAAGCACTATGATTCGATCTTTCAGTGAGCAGAGAGTTAAAATACTAAATGACTTTATTACCACTGAGTTGTAAAATAGCACAGAACCAACACTGGTCCTGCAATATGTCCCCAGATCAAATAATGTAGAAGATGATATTTGTTTCTAGGTCTTTTTCTTTCATTTGAACTATGTCATGTGCCTTATATCCAAGGTCTACAGCACCACACCTTTGACAAGTGTCTTATTTCTGTTTTTTACTCTGCTATTTTGAGACATACAGCATTTCTAGCTAGCACAGTGTAGCAATAATCAAAGGAAAGGTTTCCAAGTACATTTATAAAATAAGCTGATTTGCTGCTCAGTTGCTCACTCTAAGAGGCTAGATTTTTTGTGGCATCTCACAGCCAGAGTTAATAGTAAACCTTGAGGTCACTTAAGACTTGACTGCTGCTATCCTACTGTGTACTCAGCCTGCTTATTTAACTTTCCTTTAAGAGAACAATGCAATAACTACCCTTACTTGCCTTGGGTTTCCTTTGTAATCATTTTCCAACCTGATGCTTACTTTTTTTTTCATTTATTTTTATTATTATTATTATTTTCTTTATTTACATTTCAAATGCTATCCCCAAAGTTCGCTATACCCCCCGACCCCTGCTCCCCTAACCACCCACTCACACTACTTGGCCCAGGCCTTCCCTTGTGCTGGGTCATATAAAGTTTGCAAGACCAAGGGGCCTCTCTTCCCAGTGATGGCCGATTAGGCCATCTTCTGCTACATATGCAGCTAGAGACACAAAGCTCATGGAGTACTGGTTAGTTCATATTGTTGTTCCACCTACAGGGTTGCAGCCCCCTTCAGCTCCTTGGGTATTTTCTCTAGCTCCTCCATTGGGGACCCTGTGTTCCATCCAATAGCTGGCTGTGAGCATCCACTTTGGTGTTTGCCAGGCACTGGCATAACCTCACAAGAGGCCACATTATCAGGGTCCCTTCAGCAGAATCTTGCTGGCAAGAGCATTTAGTATCTAGGTTTGGTGGCTGACGATGGGATGGATTCCCGAACGCGGTAGTCTCTGCATAGTCCATCCTTTCATCTTAGCTCTAAATTTTGTCTCTGTACCTNTATCCTTTCATGAGTATTTTGTTCCTTATTCTAAGGAGGAATGAAGTATCCACCCAGTGGTCTTCCTACTTGGTTTTCTTGTGTTTTGCATAATGTATCTTGGGTAGTCTCAGTTTCTGGGCTAATATCCGCTTATCAGTGAGTGCATATCTAGTGACTTCTTTTGTGATCAAGTTACCTCACTAAGGATGATATCCTCCAGATACATCCATTTGCCCAAGAATTTCATAAATTCATTGTTTTTAATAGCTGAGTAGTACTCCATTGTGTACATGTACCACAGTTTCTGTATCCATTCCTCTATTGAGGGACATCTGGGTTCTTTCCAGCTTCTGGCTATTATAAATAAAGCTGCTATGGACATAGTGGAGCATGTGTCCTTATTACCAGTTGGAAGATCTTCTAGGTATATGCCCAGAAGAGGTATTGTTGGGTCCTCCGGTAGTACTATGTCCAATTTTCTGAGGAACCNCCAGACTGATTTCCAGAGTGGTTGTACAAGCTTGCAATCCCACCAGCAATGGAGGAGTGTTCCTATTTCTCCACAACCTCGCCAGCCTGATGCTTACTTTTAAGCCCTAAGTTATGCACTCTTATGCCACAGACAAGAGCAATGGATGTGTGTTATGTTAATCATTTGCTGAAAACAGCAAATATAGGTTGAAAATAATCTTATTGAATGAATATTCACCATAAATGTTCAATGCAATACACAGATATTGCTTGATAAAAAAAATGTTATCTTGGTCAGTTGAAATCAGTTCCTCAATTACTCCTAAAATTTCTTTATAAATTTCTGTAAAGTATCCTTCATTTATTCACTATGCAATGCTCTTTGTGCTGTTCAATAAACACAGAGCAAAAGCCCTTTATTATGGACAGATAGAGACAGGCATATGAAGGCACAGAGAGTCAGGGACAGATTCACAAGAGAGACTTCAGGCAGGCACAGATTCAGACTCATACAGCAGACAGGGACACCCAAAGACAAAGGGAGCACAAAGGAGAGTATTCAAGTCTGAGCTTCCTCTTGGTCAAATGACACCAAAGGGAAGTACTTTATTGATTTCTGTCCTTAATTCGACAATGATGCATTATTGGTGACTATGAGTTCATTATTCATGTGTTCAAAATGGCACATTCAGTAACTTTAATAATTGAAGATTCATATTCCATAAATTAGATCTTGAGAAATATTTCAAAGCTAGGTAGTTTGCTTGCAGTCCAAGGATTTCTTAACATTGTTTGAGAAATCTACAACATATAGCCTGCACATGCCAGGCAGAAAAATGCCACACAATGTAGGGGAGTAAAGCCTATGGTACTGCAAAAGAGAGTGAAGAAGATAATAAGCACAAGATTTTTTTTTCTGTAAGCAGAAGTGGAAGATCATGGGTATAGAATATTCCATAATTCATTATGTTGTGTGTATCAGAAATGCCTTTAGTCACAAATAACTAAAAACCTCTTTAGGAGTGGATTAAAGAAATGATTTGTCTCATGTAAGTCTCAGTGTGGTTCTCAAAGTATGAGTCCCTAAGAATCTTTTCACCATAATGACTATAATAATAATAAGAAAATTTTTGCCTCTTTTACTTTGCTGACATGTATACCACTAAGTACACAATAGTTAAGTGGGATAGTACTGGCAATCAGAGCACAAATCAAAGCAGTAGACCCAAAATATGGTGGCAGCAGTCATAAAGACTTTCCCGAAAGGATCAACTTGTGATTTTTTAAAAAAATACTGTTTAATAAGATGCACAGATTAAATGCACAGGAAAAAAAATTCATCAATAGAACACCAATGGCTTGTGCTGTAAAATCAAGAATTGACAAATGAGACCTCATTAAATTGCAAAGCTTCTGTAAGGCAAAAGACACTGTCAACAAGACAAAAAGGCCACCAACAGATTGGGAAAGGATTTTTACCCATCCTAAATCTGATAGA
>NC_034613.1:108965721-108972198 GCF_900095145.1 Mus pahari | reverse complement strand
GGTAGGGGAGCAGAGGTGGGGGGAGGGGTATAGGAAACTTTTGGGATAGCATTTGAAATGTAAATAAAGAAAATAAAAAAAAAGCCCTACCTAGCTCAGCAAACCAGTATTTGAAAACGATTAAGGACTAACTCAGTGCAGAATTATTAGTGTAGATCCAAGATTCAATCAAAATACAAGAAATATAAATATAAATGGATTTTAATATAGTAGAGTATGAAAAACAAGTCAATATGATATCTGTTTCCATATGGTAAGTGATCTTTTTTAAATTTACCACTTGCTTCATTTCAAAGTGTGATTAAATCGGCTTACATACAATTATCTGAAAATGCATTAGGATACTTGTTTCAAACTAAATGCTGATATAAAACTACGTGTTCTTCATATGACTGAGCCAGGACAACATGTCCCAAGATATTGAATGCAAGTGATGACAATACAAGCGGTCAGAACAGACACAGAACAGTCTTGAACAAATGTGAAACGCTGACATTCTCACTAAAATATTGTTTTGGAAAATGTAACTCTAATGAAAATATGTTACTGATGTTGCTAGGGAATACGCATTATTAGTAGTATTTTACTTGCATTGGGGCTGAGATACAGGAATACATAAGCACAAGAGATATTTTCACAGTTTAATTAATAAATATAAACTTCCAAAATATTTCCATTTAAATATATTATATAAAATTCTGATAGATATATTTCATAGAAGTGGAGTTTTGGGAGGAGATCATCAATAATGTTTTAAACATTTTAATTTGAAATAAATTTTGATTTATATAAAGAGATACAAAAATGAAGAAAAATACAAAAAGCTTCTCATATACCTTTTCTCCAGTTTCTATTAACGTCATATGTCAAAGCTAAGAAATTACTATTTAACAATAATGCATACATGTATTAAGTTTCTAATACTAAGAAGTTTGGGATGTGATGCTAAGGGAAACAGTCTCTACTGTTGGTGTCGATGCTCAATATCAACATCAAATACATAGAATTTGGCTTTCATCATTGTCTTGTGCAGTCTTTTCCTTCACAACTGTCATATCATGGATGTCATATCATGGATTGCTAATAACTCTAGGCTTCTTATTCTAAGGCAGGAAAAAGGGAGAGGGGGTCTATCAACAAGTACCCAGTTCATTCCTTGATCCTTTTATTGGGAAGCAAAATTGTTCCTAGGAATAGTCCCTATATTTCCCCCTTAATATTTTTTATTAGAACTTTGTTTATAGGCCAAAATCTAGCTAAGCCCACTTACTGAGGAAACCAGAATCAAAATGACCGTAGCATTTGTCACCTAGGACTAGATTATGTGTTTATTAGTTACCTTTTTGTTTGCTTTGTTAAAATACCCTGGCAAAACCGAATCCAGGGAGAAAGGTTTTCTTTTGGCTCAAGGTGTTTCATAGTGAGAGCAACTTGGCAGTAAGTCTTTAGGCATGTTGTACATCTAGTCACATTGTATCTGTAGTCAGGAAGCAGAGGAAAATGAATGCTTGTGCTGAACTAGATTTCTCCTTTTTATACTGCCCAGGACCCCAGCCCTGGATACTGGTGTTGTGCTGTTTTAGGACAAGTTTTCCCACTTCAATTAATCTAAACAAGATAATCTTTCACAGGCTTGCCCAAGGACTAACCTCATCTATTCTCTCACAGATGTACCTGGAGGTTGCCTGTCCTAGGTAATTCTTAGATTCTGTTAAACTGACAGCTCTAGCAATCACAGGAAATCTATCAGTTCTGAAATAAAAAGCTCTGCTTGATTCCTGAAATCAAAAGCAGGTTCCATTATTCAGCAAGAACAAAGATAATGGCTCACATGTAAATAACTGAGGCTTTAAATCTTGAGCTCAACTTTGTAAAAAAAACAATGGGAATTAAGAAGAGATATTACTACTGAAGACATCCTCTGTGTATAGAGGGCTTGGTGTCATTATTTGAGGCTGTCTCTAATCACTTTAAACACTGGCATCCCATCACGTAGTTGTGAATTACTATTTACCAGCCCCCACTCCACACAGCTCATAATAATTTCTAAGATGATGGGGCAGATAAAAGAGCAACTCCCACGTGTAATTTGTTTCACTTGACTATCATTCCAGGCAATCCCAAAACATAAATCAAAATGATTTTCATTTGGAGACTTGCCAGAATTGGCTAGCACAGTTAAGTGGAAAAGGAAGTTCAGGGAGAGAACCTAGTTGTTTCTTTCTTTGCAGAAGATGTAGAGAGAGTACAGAAGGAGTGGCATGTAATAAACTGAGTGGCTAAAGGCTTTTCTGAGAATAACATAGGCAGAATCCTGTCATGATCATAGAATTTTTGTAGGAGACATTCATTTTTTACATTCTACTATGATGGTGCCTGTAATCACAGTCGTAAGAATTTTGACAATGTTCCAGTACTTTCAGATTAGTGTGCTTTTAATTTGCACACAGAGAATACACAGAACCCCAAGCAGAAAGGACTGGTTGGTAGGAAGCTGTTATATCATCAGTTTATATATATAAAAATCAAATATCAAGTACCTGACTCTTGAGGTCAGCAAACTGTACATATGGAACAGGAAGCAAAGCAAGGGATATGCAATTTACCTTAAAATTGAGCTTCAGTATATGTCATCTACTGTAGATGAGGGACACATGCAAGCCTGAACGTCTTTTGCTTGTACCAACTCGATCTACATTTTATTTCCTGGAATCTTCTTCCAAAGTTGAATAAGGCTTCTCTTTACTTGCCATATATGCAAAATCTACAGATTTAGATTTTGTGACTAGATCTAAATCTACAGATTGTAACAAAGGATAGCTCCATGGACTTTGTCATTTTATAACCTCAACTCCATAGAGCAGCACTTCCTTTTCCCCAGCAGCAGAAAGTACAGATTTATGAAGGAACCAGGAGGAACTGGTTACTTAACAGACGGTCACAGCTTATCTTGAATTGAAATCTGAATGCATCTGTTTTCTTGAATTGTACATGGGAAATTACTTCCATAGATAGCGTACTCTATTTCCACTCATGAGCATTAACTGTGACTGCTTAAAAGTGGCCTATTACCACATATGGTGCCAATCTCCTCTCCTTCTTTATGCATCCCTGGCAAGCTCTCAAGTTAATTATGTTCCTGGCCACAGGAGCAACTGATTTTTGTTTCAGAGTTCTGTGCTAACAAACTGATTTATTGATACTGGTGAGAGACACTTAAGCACAAAGGGTTGGTTTGTCATATTATACTATAATTGAAACGCTGCTTTCTTTTTAAGTTTTCGTCATTACTCAGTATTTTCTCTAGCATACCCTACAGTGCTATCCATCCAAGACCACAATCCACCTGTATTTCAGGGTGTTAGAGTGTGCTCCCTAGTTTCAGAAGCAGAAATTTTCAAAGGTAACAGACAAGAATTAGGGAAATGTCTCTTAATAGCAGAATTTTTATAAGATTTAACATTTTTTTCCAATCAAATTTTTTTGGTAAAATTATCAGGTTGAAGAGAAGAAGTATGGAGTATTCAAACTTTTTCTGAAAAAGGCACAAAAGACCTCAAACAGCACTTATTCCAAGGTGGACTGACCAATACTTAATGTGCTTCTTTTAGCCATACTCCCAATATACGCTGCAACCAAGTTGTATGTGGTCATACTCAATCAGAGAAATTTCTTAGGATGCATAAATGAGTTATGGAGAGAATGGAGCATTGCCACAGTCTTGTGACTTCCTAAAGCTTGAGGAAGGAAGAATTAAAAATAAGAAGTATAAAGATCTTCAGGACAAAGAAACTTGAAGGCTTCTTATCATCCTCACAGTTTGCCTAGGGGAAGGAGAGGTTTGAGATGACTATGGAATGCCTTATTCAAAATGTGATAAGAAACATCATACAATGTACCTATTGTTAGTATCAAGACACCCCAACCCTGGCCTAACCATGTGACCCTTGACCTGCATTGCCAGGACAACGACCCTCAATCCCATAACCCACTTGGCTCAGTTCCCACTCTCACTGGCGTGATGTCATTTTCCGTATAAATTAGGGGATCACCCCCTCCTCGCTCTCTTCCTCTTCCTCTTCTTCTCTTCCTCTTCTCTTTCTTCTCTCTCTCTCTCCCTCTCTCTCTCTCTCTCTCTCTCTCTCTCTCTCTCTCTCTCTCTCTCTCTGTCTCCCCTTCTCTGCACTTCTATCCCCCTTCGCCACCCTCCTCATTCCTGCATAATAAACCTCTCCCACATGGAATGACCTTGGCGTGGTCTGATGTTTGGTTTATCTGCTCAAAATATAAAACCTATGCTCCAAAAGAGACATAGGGCAATAACAATTTATAGGGGCCTATGTTGGTAGTGAACAATAGTTCTCTGTTGGATCCTGTGAGTAAGCAGACAGACAGTCCTTGTGAGCTGATAAGTAGGAACCAGTCAGTCCCAATTTTTCTTCCCTTCTGCCTTTGAATGTAGAAGACATGGTTGAGAGGCTGAGACGATGGCTTAGTAGTTAAGAATGTGTACCAATCTCGCAGAGGAGCTGAGTTCAGTTCCCAACACCCACACTGGGAATCTTAAGCTTACCCATAACTCCAGCTCCAGGGGAATCTGGTGCTTCTGGTTTCCACAGGCACCTGAACTTACATGCTCATACCTACACAGAGACACATGTACACATATAAATTCTTTGGAAAAAGGATTTATTTGAAGCAGCATCAATTTTCCTATCTTTCTAAGATGAACATTCATTTTTATTTGGTAAAAAGACAATAAAAGCGATATTCTACTCTAATCCTAGTACTTGAGTAATGGAGGCAAGAGAACTGGGTCAACATCATCCTTATCCTTGGCTGTATAGCCTGTTGAAGGAAAGCCTTTGCTACATGATCGATCCTATCTCCTAACTCTCTCCCCCCCCCACAAGCTCATGCACATGCCCCTGCCTCTTCACACACTTTCAGAGATGTGCATTTATAAGAACATCAGGTACATTTAAAGAATTGTTCTGGAGAATTTATGACAGCAGGAAAGAAAGGATCCACAAATTATAGTGTTCACAAATATAATAAATCTAAATACTCTCTTGGTAAATAATTTTAGGTTTCAGAACAAAATAAACAAATTCAACTCTTAAAAACAACAATGATTGAGAGGCAGTGAAGAAATAGTTTTTAAGAATGAATGCCAATGTCCGGAGGTATAGGGAACTTTCGGGATAGCATTTGAAATGTAAATAAAGAAAATAATAATAATACAAATAAATAAATAAATAAAAATATAATTATAAAAAAAAAGAATGACAATGTCAGATTGTATATAAGACTATGGCCAATAATAGTAAGCCTGAATCCCTTAGAATGAATCTAGAAACTTTTAGATTCAAAGCATCAGCAGTACTGGTGCCAAATGTTTTGATATTGAATGGAAACAGTATGTTTGGTGCAGTATTCATGAGTTAATTTCTGTAGACTATCACATTCAATTACCACACACATGGTACATCTCCTGCTTCTGGTGGTTGTAGAAAGCATTTGGTTTATGTAAGCTATCTTATCTCCAATGTTTCCTTCTGTCTTCCTGTGACACTTGCAAAGACACTTGAAAGATCCCCTTTGAAAAAAGCATCACATTCTAGGACTCTAGGTGAGAATTAATTTGGGAGGATACTACTCAAGTACTTGCAAGCTACTGCAAAGAAGTATTCATTCAGTAGTTCTACCATTGCCTTGGTCCAGTAAGAACATCAGACACTGGTGTTATGGGTAAAGATAGAAGCATTCTCAATTCTTCTCTGAAGAGAAGTAGAGGGAAATAACATAAAGATAACTGAGAGGAAATAACTGAGAGTGTAAGATTGTCATAAAGGGTACACTTGGGTGGATTAGTTCAAATAATCTCATTAAAATCTTGATTAGACAGGTGTAGTGGCATTTGCCTGTATTGCCAGGATGTGGGAAACAGAGAGGCATGGATCACAAGCTTAAGGCCAGCCTAGATAATGGGATGAGTCTGGAGAGGTAGAGAATTTTGCTTTGTTGATTCTAGTGTCTAATAGCTAATAGCCTCTTCATATTAGAGAAAATAAAACAGGTCTGAGGTTATGGCATGGATACTGATTGCTGCACAGCAGTAAGAGAATTTTGAGAATGAAAAAACCGATTAGGTAGCACACACCTGTAATCCCAGTAGAGAGTGGAAACAGGAGAATTCCTTGTGCTTGCCAGCCAACCAGAATATATGAATAAGTGAGGTCAAGGTTCAGTGAGAGTCCCTGTCTCAAAAGATAAACAGGAGAGTGATTGGAGGAGACACACAACATTGACCTCTTGCCTCTACATGTGCATACACACCCACCCACAGATATACACACACACACACACACACACACACACACACACACACACACACACACGGGGGGGGAAGGTAAAATAGAAAAATAGAAAAAAATGGAAGAAATGGAAAGGGAAAGACAGACATGGGAGTGGCAA
>NC_034613.1:108964718-108965681 GCF_900095145.1 Mus pahari | reverse complement strand
CTGTCTCAAAAGATAAACAGGAGAGTGATTGGAGGAGACACACAACATTGACCTCTTGCCTCTACATGTGCATACACACCCACCCACAGATATACGATGAGGAGAAGTCAAGGGCACACACACACACACACACACACACGGGGGGGGGGGAGATACATTTTAAAAATAAAAAAAAATGAAAAAAATGGAAAGGGAAAGACAGACATGGGAGTGGCAAGAAATGTTAAGTACAGGAAATAAATCGTACAAGAGATTTTAAATTTGATTGCAGAGTTCCTAAGATTCATGAATAGTATTTGTATGCATCTAATTACTGGAATTCTAGTCAACACAACTCATTAAAAGTTTAACATCACATATTGTTACTTTTATTGCTTATTTTTCTCAATTTAGTAACAAAATACTTGACATAAGTGGATTTGTCACACTTATATGTTGGGTCACAATTAAAAGGTATAGTCAGTCCATCTTGATGGGGAAGAAACTGAAGCAGAAGTGTGAGGTCACATGGCTTCTGCAGTCAAGAAGAGTTGAATGCTCATTTCTTCTTTACATTTAGTCTAGGCCCCCAGCCCATGGAATGCTCCTGCCCATACTTAATGTGGGTTATCTTACCTCATTTAACTTACTCTAGGTAATCATTCACAGATAAGCACAGAGGTCTGTCTTAAGGATGATTCTAGGCATTATCAAGATGATATCTCTGGTTAATGGGAAGACAGGAGAAATCAAACCAGTCAACAAGCATAAATAATTTCCCAGGTAAGCAGCATGAAGCAATGGAAAGCTTAAAGGAAAATAAGAAAGAATTTCTGCAATGATAACTTGGTCAAGGACGAAATAAAGAAAGAAATTAAAGACTTTTTAGAGTTCAATGAAAATGAAGCCACAACATACCCAAACTTATGGGACACAATGAAGGCAGTCCTAAGAGGAAAATTCATAGCCCTGGGTGCCTCCAAA
>NC_034613.1:108936964-108964614 GCF_900095145.1 Mus pahari | reverse complement strand
GTGTGTGTGTGTGTGTGTGTGTGTGTGTGTGTGTGTGTGTGTGTGTGATATAACTCTATAAAGAAATTGCAATTGTACTTATTTTCTAGGATTTTGGTATTTTTTTGCTGAATGCTTCTAAAACTTAGAAGAAATAAATTAATACCACTCAGAAATTTAATAATATTGCTTTAAATTACTCAAAAATGTCTCAAATAAAAAAGATGTTTTTCTTAATTCACTGTTTTGCTTGACATTATTACCTCCCAACAGAACCCTTATGTACTTTATTATTGTTTGGCCAAGACTACACCACAGTACTCTTGTCCAAGTAACAAACTGAGGCAACTGATTATACAATTGTTTTTTTTCCAGATTTCTGTACTGTAAACATTCTTCTAAAATAAATAGATTATTTTCAGCCCTACTATTCAATTTCTTCTGTTAGAAATAAAATGTATTATTAGAAATCTTCCAAAGGTATTTTTGTCTTATTCAAACAATTAACAATTTGTTAAGTTTTTAAACTATACTTCAACTAGTCCCTAGCTCTGACACTTCTTGACCACTCTCCCTGTACCTTGCCAATAGATAGCAGTAGATAAGCCCAAACATCTGTTTTGTTTGCTTGTGTTGAGTTCTGCTACAGAAATTTAGATAACTGTGCCAATTGGCAGTACTACAAATTTATGCCATTTAATCTCAGCTGGGCTTTCAATACTGCTTGGCAATTCTTTATTCATCCCTGTGATAATGCTCCCAGCAGCTGTTCAAAACCTTTTTTCCCCTTTCTACTTACTCTCAGTCCCCAAAGGAGAAAAATCATAGGAACAACACAAAACAAATTACAAAAGTACATTGCAACAAAACTTCCCTGAAATATATTTTAACAGCACGTATTAGAAGAGTACAATCATGTACCTGAAGAAACTGACCCAGGTCAATCAATGGAGAAATACACTCTAGGAAAATCACTGAAGTATTAAAGGCAGGAGTCTGCCATGTTAAAAGGATCAAAATCACTTACAAACAAGGGGAAATCAGATTATCATCAGACTTTGACAGTAAAAGTCTCTTAGCAGAAAAGAAATTGCATATTTTATACAGGAAAATAAAGAAAATATGGGACAAATATTTTATATCCAGCTTGATGTCCAAATAAAAAGGCCACAGAACAATTTATTGATGTCCAAGAACTCAGAGAATATTGTTCCCATGAGTCCCTTTCCATCTGAGAGAACACACTTCTGACAACAAAAATATCCGCAAATAGCTTCAACCTCAAGCTTGATGCTGTTGATGGTTAAAGAAGTTACCCTATAAAGAAAGGTAACCACGCATTTATAGACCTCCAGATAGAGGTGCATGCCTTCATGTAGGCAGACAAATAAAAAACAAAATCAATTCAAATCTGATCAAGCCTGTAGAAGCAAATACTAATTCATAGAAAATGCTGGCCAGAGCACAATCAACACCACAGAACATCCTAGAAGACAAAAGACAGTTTCTGCAACAACATAAATTGCAAAGTAAAAAGGGATAGAGTGGAAAATCCAGACTTAAAAGATTTAAGCATGATTAAGGAGGAAACTGGGCATGGTGGCAAATGTCTTCAATTTCAGTACTTGGGAAGCTGAGGCAGGAGAATCACAAGCTAGAGACCAGTCTGCTTTATATAGTGAGACCTTCTCTCAATAACAACAACAACAACAACAACAACAACAACAACAACAACAACAACAATAACAACAACAGAGTGAAAACTGGGGCTCCTAACTAAAGGTGTCCTTATAAACATGCATTTGGATGAGAAACATGTAAAAGAAAACCTGATTACCCTAAAGGTTAGGACAGAGATCATTTACAATTATTTATTATTATTGTATCAGTGCACACATGATGTGCACTTGTGTGGGTGCCAAAAAGAGAAGGATGGAGGACAACTTCTTTTCTTCTTCCACCTTTACTTAAGTTCCAGAATGTAGGCCACAAGGCTTGTTCAGTGTGCCTTTACTCTCTGAGTGATCTTGTCAGTATGATGGCCACTTTTGATAATACAGTTGGGATTAGGATAGTGCATGAGATGAGCTGCAGAATTCTAATTGTCTGGCCTTGGTGTTTGGGTCTGTAGGTAGTTTGCCTTATCATAATTGTTTAAGATATATGTTTGCTTCATTAAGCTTTCTAAATCTGTTTTTTTCCACCATAAATCCTTGATAAAGAGCCTATCACTGTCTGTTACTTGATGTTGGTTGCCTTTTCAATTTACAGCATTGAAGCATTAATGCCCCAGCCTGAATACGAGTAATTTTACAACAGAGCCAGAGAGGGCACAGCCAGAACCGCCTAATTGCTTAGGAAAGATGCAGCAACTCCTGGATGTTTCAGTGTTGTGCAGGCAAAATTACAAATCATAAAATCTATTTCATTGCTTATGTCCACTATGAGTCTCATCACTTCCATTATTTATTTTACAAGTGTGGTTTCTTCTCCAGTAATCAAAGTTGTGAATAAAAATTAGGGTGAATTTTATACTCATAGTTTGAGCAGCATCTGATGAAAATTGGCACTTTTATAAAAAATCTGCAATTTCCTTTTTCTTCAACTCAGAACCAAAAGGCAAACTTCTACTTATTTCTTACTTACCTTTTTTTAAGGAGACAAAGTTGTCTGGTATAACCCAGGGTAGCCTTCAATTTGGAATCATACTGCCTCTGCCTCTTGAGTACTGAGTTTGAAGGTATGTACGATCATACCCAAGGTACTCTTTGTTCTTCAATTTCATGAAAATTTACATCACCTACAATAGATTCAGTTATATCCACATTTACTAAGTTAGAAGAAAGTCAAATCTACCTAATATTTAGATGAGCCCTTAGCTTTGATATTTCATGTGCTACCCAGTTCTTATCACCAATTAGGTATGTCTCTTTTAAGTAACCATGCTGGTAAACATTTTATAATGGCAAATTCTAAGTATTTGTAAAAATAGCTATATCAGTATAATGGATCTACACATACTTACTCATCCTGCAGTTTCGGTAATTAGTAAACCATGACCAATTTCTTTTATCTGTGCATATACCAAATCTCCCTTGTCACTTGATTATTTTGAATCAGATCCAAGATGTTTTCATCCCAAAGCATGTTTTTGACAAAATAAGCATGAAAAATCATTTAAGAAGTAGGATGTCCACAGACCTTGCCAAATATTGCCAGTTAATAACAGTGTCTATAAGAGACGAATGTCAACAGAAACTTCTTATATCTTGTTAAAGTTAAGTTTTCAACTTTATGGTTGTACCTGTTATATAAATGTTACCAGTTGTTATCTACACCTGTAGGAATCCAAAGTCCACAAAAGTAACAGTGTCATCCAGAAAACCCCCACATCTTACTTTTCAACATTTTAGTTGTAAGTTCCCATCCATACTATTAATGGAAAGAGAAGTGACTGAAATCAAGATTTGGGTTCATCTCGGTTCTGCTCATTTATTGTACTACTTGGCTAAAAGAAAATCACTATCATGTCAAATTTTGGGCATGTTCCTTTAGAGAATGAAAGTGATGTCTCTATTTTCTTTGATCTCTGCAGTCCAAAATCGACTTCTAGAAGTACTGTCACTTTGGGCAGTTAGGAGATAAAGCCTTAATGCTCTTCAGAAGACAGTTCACTGTGGTAGAAAAATTCTCCAGGAATTGAAGTTAAGTTAAAGAGGTACCTTAAGAAATATTTTGAAAATGTGAATTTTAGATAACGCACAACTTCTATTGTTCTAAAGATTGGCTGCACACAAGTTTTTTCTTTTTCTTTTTCTTTTTTTCTGATGAAAGTACATGGAAACAAGCAGAGAATTGCTCACCTCAGAAGTGTGTTAAACCATAATTTATATTCAGGTAAATTTGAAGGCCAGGTTTTCACCCAGGTCTCAAGGCTTTTGAGAAAGTGGTAATGTCTATGTACAAAATGTAATTAACAATGACATTTACACAAAATAATGGAATATAAAAATACATTCCAATAGGAAAAAATTCTCGGAATTGAAAATGTTTTTAGCTTGTATTAATGATGTTCTGGACCACAGCTTCACAGCCCAGCATAAAACCTTCTGATTTCTCTCCTTTAATGTGTTGCAAATGCCATCTCATGGAGATTGCAGCTTTAAAAAATGAAGCAAAATTACTAGCTTCCACAACAATTTACTAAGGCCACTGAAACAAATTCAACTTAACATTTTGATGGCTTGTCCATCTGTATACACTTCAACTTCCAGTTCAGCTTCTGAGCCTTCTGTTGCTCCTTTCACCTGGTGTTCTGGAACTTCAGTCAAAAGTACAACATGAACTGACAGGATGGTTCATTCAGTGAAAGCACTTTCTGTGTGAGGTTGATAACCTGAGTTTGATGCCTTATTTCACATAAAACTGGAAAGGGAGAACCAACTCCAGAAAGTTATCCACTGACCCCTAAATATGTGTGTCCCCATACCCTCCTAATTATTTACACATACAACAAATAAATAAATAAAGCATTCATATTTAAATCTCTGCCTCTGATTTATGATCTTACAGGCCATATTTCAATGGCCAGTTTCTGTGTGCATTTGTATAAATCTCAAGATCTGTTTAGTGGTTTCCTGATTGCAGGGAATTCATCCTCTAGCCCTATTCTTTTGCACAGTGAGGCAATCTCTGGTTGTTTGTCCACAATCTGTATTCCCTAGCTCTCTGGAGCTGTCCATTTTATTGTCCACTAAGCCCTATAGTACCGAATTCCTTTCCTACAATTAGAATAACTGGTTTGTTAGCCACTATACACTTGTTTTCTGCCCACGTTGAGACAAGATGTACATGTATATCACTAGCACTTATGATAACTTATTTTTTTTACACCATAGTATTTTCCTCACAGTGAGAGATTCATTCACACTTGTATACATTGTTCCCCATCAAAATTGCAGTTTAGAAAAACAAAACAAAGATGTTGCCTGCCATGTCTGCATAAAGTTTGTAATAAAACTGTGGTCTGTCTTTAGACTCCTTTGAAGAGTTCTGCATACATGGAAATGACAAGACAAAACGAGGCACCGTTGGAATCAAAGTTAGAGATGATGATTCCCCTTTCCTTCAGAAATGAGTTTACTCATGGGTACCATATCCCATGACTAACTTACCTGGAATCTCAATCTCTAGAATTAACTTGATGATATAACTCTTTCTATTCCCTATTCCCTTAGATAAGCATTCACTCCTGTGGTTCAGGACTCAGTGAGACTAGAATTAATTTGGGTGTGTCATTTTTTCCTCCTTTTGTTACAGGTGAGCCTTGAGAACAGACAATAGACATATATCGCTGTGACACAAACCTTGGGTGTCACTTTCAGGGTGAGTTAACTTTTCTTGTTTTCTTTATTGTGATATTCACTTTTATGGATAATATACAAGGATTAAATCATACAGAATCCAGTATCACTGGAATTAATTTTAATTATTTTGGTTTTCTTGCTCCTTTAGTTAAATCAATCTTTATATGTCTTGAACCACTGTCTAATTCTTCCAAGAGCCAATATTTCATTAATTAATTTTAATGGCTAATGGTGACATATTTTTTATCATCCTATTTACTTGTATGAGTCAGAACCTATGATTATTGTACTGTGATTTAAACTCTTGAGTAATTAATTTTGGTGTTATTCTAGAGGCTACACATTCCACTAAGATTTATGTTTTAGCCATTTCTTTATATAAATCCAAACTTAAGTCTCTTCCAGATTCTGGTTCCTTTCCTACTTATCTTTCATCATTAATTTCACCATTTCTTTCTCAAGAGGATATGCCTTTGAACACTGCCTCCATAAGTACTGTAACCACTTAATCTAATAAGCACGTAAGTCCTGCACATTTCATCTCAGCACTTTGACATATAAAATTACATATGTACAATTATAGAGACCAGAAGGTGAAGCAAACAAGGTCAAGGCAGCATATAATGTGACTTAAAATCAGAAGTAGGTGAAGAATACCCACTTTGGGAAAAAAAAAACAAAAAACCTACCTAATAAAAAGATCGTCCTCTAACATCAGAAACTTAGTCTATGCAAATTTCTTTTTCGTTTTTTCAATTTTTATTAGATATTTTCTTCATTTACATTTCAAATGCTATCCCAAAAGTTCCCTATACCCTCCCCCTGCCCAGCTCCCCTACCCACCCACTCCCACTTCTTGGTCCTGGTGTTCCCCTGTGCTGGGTCATATAAAGTTTGCAAGACCAAGGAGCCTCTCTTCCCAATGATGGCCGATTAGGCCATCTTCTGCTACATATGCAGCTAGAAACACGAGCTATAGGGGTACTGGTTAGTTCATATTGTTGTTCCACCTATAGGATTGCAGACAAATTTCTTATCATATGACTTGGTATCCATGAAATAACAACTGCTAATTGTCTGTCTTTCATTACATAGTTCTGATAATGAAAGATTTCTTTTTGCATCTCAGCACACACAGAGACCCCAGAGGAATGGATATAGTTCTTTATTTGGTCACATGTTGAATATACTTCTTCAAGAAAGTTCTGTCCTTATATACCTATCCACAATGGCTCCTAAACTTTTCCTTCAACAAATAGTGTTCTGATCAATTCCCAAGTATCTCCTATGTTTTGTTCTTATCTCAGTACAGTAACAGAAACATTCAAGTAAGACAACTAAACCTGAGTAGCATTTGATCTGGTATTCTTGGAAACACATCATCATCAATTATGATCTTTACTTTTCTTAGATGATTTTCTCCTTAACCCACCCACACAGAAACACCCAGATATGTGAAATTACTCAGTTTTCTTTCATCAAATGACATTCTGAACTAGGCTTCTGATTGATTCTTCCAGAAAATGCTGTAATTATTTTTATACGCACATATATTCACAAACACACAGAAACACACATGCTCACACATACACACAAAACAACAACAGCAACACCCAAGGGTGTTATAAACTTGATTTAGACTTCTTCAAACCATCTTGATACACTCACTGGGTTTATTGTATTTTTAGAATATTCCACCCAAACCCCCTCACCTTAATAGGAATCACAAGACTTAAGTAATAACTTAGCTCTTCCACATCTATTAATATTTTGAACCCACTTCATTTCTTCAGGGAAGTTATGCTGTTTACTTCTCTCCCACAGCAACATAAACCCTAGAAAAAACTCTAAAAAGGGGAAGATTATACAGTCTTTCTTCCATCAGTCATGTTCCAGCATTTTATTACTTCTTTCATGATGTTCTAGTCATACACACTATTTTAGAAACTTCGGCAAGAATTCTAGTTCACGTTCTCCTTCACTTGACCATGTTTTGACCTCCTCCTCAGGTGTTTACAAGTACCATGATCTTCTGTCCTCATCAATCTACTGTATAACTCACCCTAAGGATGAAGACAATTCAGTCAACATCTGACCATGTTCTATGCATTCACAGAAACTTTCCTTGTCCCAGAATGTTCTGTTTTTCGCCCTTGGTTTATCCACTAACAGATATGCATACAGTTTTCCAAAGGCTGAGAACAATTCAATTGTCTTTCAATTAGTCATTTTCAGACTTGGTTTTAGAAGTTTAATTTTTTTAAAATTTTTTCTTTATTTACATTTCAAATGCTATCCCGAAAGTTCCCTATACCCCCACCCCACCCCTGCTCCCCTACCCACCCACTCCCACTACTTGGCCCTGGCCTTCCCCTGTACTGGGTCATATAAAGTTTGCAAGACCAAGTGGCCTCTCTTCCCAATGATGGNNNANTAGGCCATCTTCTGCTACATATGCAGCTAGAGACANNAGCTCNGGGGGTACTGGTTAGTTCATATTGTTGTTCCACCTACAGGGTTGCAGACCCCTTCAGCTCCTTGGGTACTTTCTCTAGCTCCTCCATTGGGGGCCCTGTGTTCCATTCAATAGCTGACTGTGAGCATCCACTTCTGTGTGTGCCAGGCACTGGCATAGCCTCAGAAGAGGCCGCTATATCAGGGTCCCTTCAGCAGAATCTTTCTGGCATGTGCATTAGTATGTGGGTTTTGTGGCTGATGATGGGATGGATTCCCGGATGGGGTAGTTAGAGGTTTAATTTTTAAATCGTGTTATAATTGACCTCCTCCCCACAAAAACATATCCTTTAGAAAATCATTCATGGGAGAGAATAAAAGAAGTAAGCCAATGTAAATCTATTTTGAACAATTTTTAAAATATGTGTGTGTTTGTTTGTGTGTGTGTGTGTGTGTGTGTGTGTGTGTGTGTGTGTGTGGTTTGTGGGCCAAGTGCAGTTTGGACCAAACAGTTATCATTAAACCTTATGAGCAAACAAAAAAGTTGAACGAAACTCAGATTTAATCAGATTTTTTGAACATGGTTTCTGTATTTTTTGACCCTTAAAAAATCGAAGTCAGAGCCGGAAGGAGAGCCATCTTTGCTCCAGTGCACTGCCAGGGAGAGGGCGGCCTGCAGAAGCTTCTCAGAAAGATCCTGTTTCTGACTCCAGTCACCCAGTACCTTTCCAGCCCGAGGAGGGTTGTCCGCCCGGGAGGAGTCTCAAGACCTGAGCCAGAAGGAGAGCCATCTTTGCTCCAGTGCACTGCCAGGGAGAGGGCGGCCTGCAGAAGTGACACAGCTTCTGGGAAAGATCCCGTTTCTGGTTCCAGATATCCAGCACCTTTCCCGTCTGAGGAGGGGTGTCTGCTGGGGAGCAGTCTCCGGGCCTGAACCCATAGGAAGGCCATCTTTGCTCTGGAGCACTGCCAGGGAGAAGGCAGCCTGGAGAAGTGACACAGCTTCTGGGAAAGATCCCCGTTTCTGGCTCCAGTCACCCAGCACCTTTCCAGCCCTAGGAGGGGTTTCCACCGGGGAGGAGTCTCAAGGCCTGAGCTGTCAGGAGAGCCATCTTTGCTCCAGTTCGCTTAGGCTCCAGTCTGCACTAGCAAGATTGTGGACCGCAGAAGCTACACAGCTTCGGGACAGACAAATGCAACTTAACTTCTGGGACAGACCCTGTTTTGAGCTCCAGAAATTTGGGCACCTTTCTCACCAGAGGAAAGGTGGCCACCTGTGAGGGCTCTGTCTGCCAGAGCAGGTGAGAGAATCATATTGTGTCCAGGGTCCCTCAGTGGCTAGTCTGTGCAGGTGAGTGNATAAANTGCAGAGGCAACANATCNTNTGGGACAGGCCNTGTNTTGGGCCTACATCTTCAGCNAGGAGGCAGANCTGAATGCCAGGCCTCTGTGCACCTTCCCTGCTAGAGGAGAGTTTCCCTGCAGAGAGTAATCTGACCACTGAGACTCAGGAGAGAGCTGGACTCCCAGGACTGCTGACAGAGGCTAACAGAATCACAGGAGGAACAAGCTCCAACCAGAGACAACTATAACAACTAACTCCAGGGATCACCAGATGGCGAAAGGCAAACTTACTAACAGGAATCTTACTAACAGAAACCAAGACCACCCACCATCATCAGAACCTAGCACTTCTACCTCAGTCAGTCCTGAATACCCCAACACACCCGAAAAGCAAGAATCAGATTTAAAAGCATACCTCATGATGCTGGTAGAGGACTTAAAGAAGGGCATTATTAAAGAAATGCAGGAGAACGCCGCTAAAGAGATACAAGTCCTTAAAGAAAAACAGGAGAACACTTTTAAAGAGGTAGAAGTCCTTAAAGAGAGAGGGGAGAACAGTAACGAACAGGTGATGGAAATGAACAAAACCATCCAAGACCTAAAAAGGGAAATAGAAGCAATAAAGAAAACCCAAAATGTGACAACTCTGGATATAGAAACCCTAGGAAAGAAATCAGGAAGCATAGATGTGAGCATCAGAAACAGAATACAGGAGATAGAAGAGAGAATCTCAGCTGCAGAAGATTCCATAGAGAACATGGGCACAACAATCAAAGAAAATGCAAAATGCAAAAAGATCCTAACTGAAAACATCCAGGAAAATCCAGGACACAATGAGAAGACCAAACCTTCGGATAATAGGAGTAGATGAGAATGAAGATTTTCAACTTAAAGGGCCAGCAAATATCTTCAACTAAATTATAGAAGAAAACTTCCCGAACCTAAAGAGCAAGATGCCCATGAACATAAAAGAAGCCTACTCAAAAAAAAAAAAAAAAAAGCACAGACTAAAGGTAGGCCATGGCTTGGTGGTAGAGCATTTGACTATCATGCACAAGACTCTGGTTTTATTCCCAGTAGCATATAAATATGAAATATTACACTAAAAACTAAAATAATGTAAATCCCAATGCCATAGAATAGCTAGCTTTTGCTAAGTATTTGTTTTGATTCATTTCACACATGTTCTTGCTATATAGCCTGGTCTACTCTCAAAGTCAAGATTATCTCTTCAGTCTGTTGACCAGAAGTAAATATCAGCCAGCAGGATGAGATTAGAATTGATTGAAGTACTAACTATGTCCCCTGACATTTCTGAGAAACTATATGTGGCAGCTGGAGTAAGGATAGAACTCTGGAAATATCCACATTCAAGGGGTGATTTCAGCTTGTCATAGGTTCAGAAGAATGGAATCTAGAGATTGAATGAGAGTGAAAAGATAAAAACAGAACATTCTGAGAAAAGTAAAGGCCTTGATGATGGTACAAATACGATTGCCTGAGTTATCTAACCAGATAATTCTCTAAAGGAGAAATACAAATAGCTTTTGCATATATTCAAATTCCTTCAGAGCAAAGGTCACCAAAGGTATAAAAAACAAAATTATTATGAGATACCATTTCATCTCAGTTACAATACCTACTATCTAAATGCAGTAAACAAGACTAAACACAAATAAAGATATGGAAAAAAGAACATTCATATACCATTGGTGGAAATAGAAATTATTGTAGCCATTTGTGAAAAATGGATGTAAATCAAAAACCAAAAATATATCTACTATATTCAAGTTTTTTCACTTATACACATAGATTAAAAGATATTAAATCAGCATCAAGAGGACACTTGCATGCCAATGTTTCTTGCAGCATTATTCCCAATAACTAAACTGAAGATAACCTAGGTACATATCAGTGGAAGAACAGATACTCCATATGCTGAATTAAAGGGCTGCAACAAGTTTCAGGGCAGCCTAGAATATGCAATGAGTCTCAAGCTAGCCAGCAAGAATCCAAAGTGGGGGTTGAGATGATAGTTGGAGAGATGATTCATGATTTAAGTGTAATTGCTAGATATGCACTCACTGATAAGTGGATATTAGCCCAGAAACTTAGAATACCCAAGATACAATTTACAACACACAAGAAAACCAAGAAGAAGGAAGACCAACATGTAGATACTTCATTCCTCCTTAGAATAGGGAACAAAATGTCCATGAAAGGAGTTACAGAGACAAAGTTTGGAGCTAAGACGAAAGGATGGACTATCCAGAGACTACCCCACCCAAGGATCCATCCCATCACCAGCCACCAAACCCAGACACTATTGCATATGCCAGAAAAATTTTGCTGAAGGGACCCTGATATAGCTGTCTCCTATGAGGCTATGCCAGTGCCTGGCAAATACAGAAGTGGATGCTCACAGTCATCTATCGGATGGAACACAGGGCCCCCAATGGAGGAGCTAGAAAAAGAACCCAAGGTGTTGAAGGGGTCTGCAACCCTGTAGGTGGAACAACAATATGAACTAACCAGTACCCCTAGAGCTCGTGTCTCTGGCTGCGTATGTAGCAGAAGATGGCCTATTCGGCCATCATTGGGAAGCGAGGCCCCTTGGTCTTGCAAACTTTATATGCCCCAGTACAGGGGAATGTCAGGGCCAAGAAGTGGGAGTGGGTATGTAGGGGATCAGGACGGGGGGAGGGTATAGGGAAATTTCAGGATAGCATTTGAAATGTAAATGAAGAAAATATCTAATAAAAAAGAAAAAAAGATCACTTTGAAAATGTGACTTTAAATTTGGTTTTTAAAACCCAACAAGTCCACTTTGTGTTCCTCAGTGTGTACCTTTTCACTAACTAACTAACTAACTAAAACAGGACATAAAGGTGGACAAAAAGGGTGCAGATCTAGAAAGAGTTAGGAGAGGAAGTGAATATGTACAAAAACTTAGTACACAATTCTCAAAGACCTAATAAAAATGGAGAAAACAGTATGAATTTAGAATGGAATGTCTTGGTTTTTTACATTTAACTGCTTTAATATTAACAGTTGGGAATGTCCATTTTCATATGTTCCTATGTAGAATTGAATTTTAGAAGTACTATTTCATTTTGACATTTTTATTTGCTGCTTTCCATTCTCTTCTGGAATGTGAGTTTACTTTGTGTGTACTGTAGGACTTATTGCAAGTAAACAGAATCCATAGCTGTAGATATGAACATGCCTACATTAGCTTTTAGCAAATTCCAGCACTGGGGGTGAGGAAGCAGTGGTGGTGGATACATTCCTTAACATATTACCCTGAATTTGTCTGAGATAGTGCTTTAGATATAACTATATAAATTATCTTTAACCTCAGTCCTATTCAAAACACTTCACATGATATTTTTCTATTTAATTTATAAGAATATATGATAGGACCTTACTATTTAGTTCATGTTGGCTTTGACCCTTTGATCTTGCCTCCACCTACTCCTAACTGCAAGGATAATGTGTGCAGAACATGGCCTGTGATGAAAAAATATTAATTTAATGCTAAGTTATTTTCAAGTACTTTTGTAGGTGCTTAAGATAGTTCAGAGTACAAAACAGACAGACACAAAGTACTGTCTTTCTAGAGCTAATAGTCTAGTCAGGAGAGACAGGCCAAAAATATAACAGCTATAAATTGCATTGTGTTCTCCAGAGCTGGCGCTCCTGAAAAAGTAAGTAAAATAAGGGAGGGTACAATTTTTAAACCATGTAGTCATGACGTACCTCATGGAGATGACATAAAAAGACTTGGGAGGAGGTGAGAGTCGTTGACACATTCAGGAATTGAAACAAAAACTGCAGGCAGAAATCTTATGTGGAGAACATTGCAATTAAATTAGAGCTACAGCATAGAGGTCAGTGTGGCAGAGTACAATGAGAATGGGTGGGGCAGACGTTCCAAGATATGGCCTAAGAGATAAGGGAAACCTATTAGAAACCCATGGCACATTGTAAAGTCCTTTACTGTGAGCCAGGAGCCGTTGAGCTGAACAGAGAAGAGCCATGAACTGACTTAGATTATAAAGAAGGCACTGCAGTGTCCCAAGAACAAACAAACCAGCAAAGAGCAGCAACATAATTCCAAACCAGAAGTAGGGACATAGTTCTTGTAGGAATCTGAAAAGTCACTAGTAGTGAGTTGGGAGAAATGATGGCAATAGTAGTAGCAAGAAGTAATCAAGCTCTGTAAGTATTTTGAAGATAAAGTCAGCAGAATTAATTCAATTCAGAGCGCAGACACTAAAGGTGGGGTAAGCTTAGGGAGTAGTATGAAGATGTGATAACTCAACTGTCCAGTTTATATCAAATCTAGTTTATCTTTCCATCATCAGTACTAATTATGGGTTAGCATTACCTGCTGGGAGGAAATAGACTTAAGAAAAAAATTGTACAAGATTCTGTTGTGGTCACTAAAATCACAATCTAAGAGAGTCAGGGCATACACATGTACTGGCCTTTTCTAGAATTTAACATTTATTCATTCATTTGGAATGTATTATTGAAGTAGTGCTAGATGATTTGTATTGGTGTTAACACAGACAGATTGGAACCTGATGACTTAATTGGAATTCTGGAGTCCCTATTTCTAGTTACATCATCCCACTGTACTCAGATTAGCATGTAAAAAGTAAGGGTAAATGTGGGGCACCAGGCATGGCGAAATAAAGGGGTGGGAGACCCGTGTCCAGCCAGAACTTGGGTAGACTGCTGCGGAAACACACGGAACTGCCCTGGACAAGCATTGGGCCTCACAAGCTGCACAAACCCACTCTGGGTGTGGGTGTGGGTGGGGAAGGCTCAGTCTCGGATCTGACCCTCCAGCACCACAGACCTCTGGGTAAATCAGGGAGAGCCAGTTTTCGGATCTCTGGACCTCACAGTGGCCCGGGGCGACTGGTTCTAGCTCTTGGACCTCCCATACTGCTGTATGTCTCATCAGAGCTGAGAACAAGCCTTGGAGGGACTCTGGCCCAGGGGTCAAAGGGAAAGGTAGGAGGAGAGCTCTAGCAGGTTACCACAGAGACAAGAGTGTCTGGCTAGCTCTGGGGGCAGCTTGGGTTGGCTGGCAGCCATGGCTGGAGCTTAGGAAGGCCTCCCAGTGCAAGGTTAGGCACGCGGCTCATTAGAGGGAGACCTGCTCCATTGCTCTAACATGGAGGATCTCGATGAGCAGAGAAGGTCCATGGTTTGAGGGCATTTATTATAGAAAGGTAGAGAGAGGGGAAGGGACGAGAAGTAGAGGGCAGCCATGGCCACGTGGAGAGGGGGGTGAAGGGAAGGGGAGAAGGAGAGCAAGAGACAAGGAAAGAGCAAGAGCTTGAGAGAGAGAGAGAGAGAGAGGAGGGCAAGCAGCCTCTTCGATAGTGGGCAGGGCTACCTTACTGTTGCCAGGTAACTGTGGGAAAGAGTTTACCTGACTGTAGCTGGAATACCAGGAGATTGGGACATTGTCTGTGTGACAGATAATCACAGGATTATGGAGTTGAGGAGTTGATGTTGTGTCAGGTATTTGTGTCTGGGAGCATAGCTTACAGTTTGGTCCCTTGTAGATTTTTCTACTGGGTCACCCGAGTAAGCCTCACTTGACTAGAAAACAGACTGCCTTTCATGGTCCAACAGGTAAGGATAGCATGCACCTCACAGGAATCCTGGGGCAATTAAAGGGGATCATCAGGTGCAAAGCATGCAGAATTGCACAAGGTACCCACCATGTGTCACTCATCATTGTCATCAAGGACTGCTTTTTCTTCTTTTCTGGTACATCCTTCCCACTAGCCAGCACTAACAGAAACAAACAAACAAAGAAACAAATGAACAAACAAAAAAAATGACACCAGGAAAAGGCAAAAGTATGATGCAACGGGTATGCTCATTTGATTGTCTATAACAACAACTTGTATATATTCATGTCAAGATTCCTATAAAAAACTACTATATATCTTGACTACATACAGTTAAAATTAAATGTATTGTATATCTTGATGACATACAGTTTAAATCAAATGTATAGTGATTATCAAGATGAAATCAAAGACCAACCTCAGGTCTGTTCCTGTGTTTGTGCCATACCCAAGCATTAACTAGATATGTCCAAGCTAAATTTTCAGACTAGTGTATACATGTTGAAACAGGTAAGGGAATGTTTAGAAGTATGACTGCCTGGGGATGGAGAAATATTTTCATCACCAGTGCTGGAAGAACACCACCACACCCTTCATCTCTACTACATATTTCTGTCACTCCCTAATCACCACATTGCAGGATGTAGAAGCCAGAATCGAGAGCTACCTATTAGACAAGCACATTTGTGTTTGACTACTGTTCCACTTCTATGTGAACCTCCTTTTCTTCATCTCCAGACCTATATTCCACACTTTCCTTTATATTTCCACACTCTGCTTAAACCTCAAAGGTCAAACATTGACAGATGACAGACAGCCTGATCAGATTTGCTGTGGTTTATGTTCCACCACCTGTCTCTACTAGGGGAGAATCCAAAGTGTGGTTGTATCTTTTAATTTGGCCTGACAGTGGAAACTCAGACTTTGGCTTCTCTTTTGGGAAAATTAAAACCACATGTGTTCTTTAACATCTTTAACTGCTTTCTTCACATGATCACTTGCCAAGCTTTGCATTTCTGTTATCATTTTGGAAGACTTACAGCTGAGATTGGGGTTTTTAAGAGGTACATTTGCAGTTTGAAGCAACTATAACAGCTATAATGTCTATGAATAATGTCCTGTGGTACAGCCCTTGAGAGGCTGGGACTGGAAGATCACAAGTTCTTGCATAGCCTTAGTTACAGAAAAACTTGTCATTTTTTTAAAAAAGCACTGTTGCTATTTATTTACATTTATTAAGTATGTGCCACATATTCATATCGTGCTAAATTTGTGTTAACCGCTTTACAGTCGCCATTACCTCAATTAATATGGATAGTAATCTGTAACTGTAGTTGAATAATCTGCACCTACAATAATTTTACCATTTCTCTATTTATTGATATGGTAATACTACAGTTTAAATATTGTTTCCCAATGAAATATGCTAATGGTGTTAAAAGGGTGGAAATTCATTTGGGTTGAGTTGCTATTGGGAAACTATTAGATGAGATTGGGGTATTCGGTTAGAGATGTCATAATTGAATCTCGGAAGCTTTATAAATAACAGGGTTCACAAGCAGATACTCATATATTCCTCTGTGATATAAAGTAACCTCCACCAAATAGTTTGGACTTTCAGCTTCTAAAATTGTGAGCTAAATAAAACTCCTTTCACTATAAAATTTCCTTTAACACTTTAGTACAGCAGTCAAACAGAGACTAACACAGTAAAATAAGGATTACGGAGTTGTATTAGTAACAGAATAAGTAGCAGAACTTAGACTTGGTGTTTCTGGGTCAAAGTACTTATTGTGTTCTTATTGTTATCCTATGCTCTGTGGTTTTTCCTGAGGAGATATAAACAAATCTATAGTTCTCCAGATTGGGGATTAATAGCAGACTAGAGAAACAGTCTCACTCAAACCTAATTCAGAGAATCAGTGAGTTGAATTGTGGTTATGTACAGGGACAGGGGTGACAGGTTGCCTTCAAGAGTATTAGTGACTTATTTGCAGCTACATCATCAAAGGACACTCCCTTACCCAACAGATGTTAGCAGCTTATACATATTACAAGTGAGGAAGTTTTCTTTATAAACTCTTCTTGTGTTGCCTTTTATGCATCATGAGCTTTATTTTTCCTTGAGGAGAGAACGTCAATAGGGCCAGTCTTGTGTAGGTTTTGTGTGATTGACTACTGCTTCTCTGGTTTTAAGATGGCAATAGTCATGTCATTGCTAGGTGTCTGCATTCCATAACACCAAACAAAGTACTGGTTTTCATTGTGTCGTTTTTCACAGATATATCTTTTTGTGTTCTGTTCTTCCTCCCTACTGTCCCCCTGTTTCTCTTGATAGTTTACTTTCTCCTCCCCAAATAGTGGTTTCATCTGTTTCCACTTCTCATATATTCCATTCTCCTCTTTTGTTTTGCTTTAGATGTCTGTCTCCCTGCTCACTGATCCTTTTCTACTTTCATGTCACACAACACACACACACACACACACACACACACACACACANACACACACACACACAGAGAGAGAGAGAGAGAGAGAGAGAGACAGAGACAGAGACAGAGAGACAGAGACGGAAAGAGACACAGAGACAGAGAAACACACAGAGGGAAAGACAGAAAGAGACAGAGACAGATTTACATGTACATGTAAATCTAGAGTCCACATATGAGAGAAAACATGCGACATTTGTATTTCTGAAAGGGCTTCATCTACTCTTCCTTGCAGTTTCCATTGTGTGAATTTCAGCAGCTCATGATTAGCCTTTAGAAATTGATGAAAATGGGGAGCTAAGAGACCCTTTTATAAGCATTTAGCAATCTCTGCCCTTTAGTAAATCACAGCCTTTATATCTCTACAAAGTTTGGTATGCTCAGAGTGCTGCCACACCCTCTTGCTTGGCTTTTACTTGCAATGATCAAGATAAGGCTTGTTCTTTCCTTGCTGTGACAGAGTAAACAGAGATGTGAAAAGGTTCTGCGACCTACATAATGTTTTGTGACTTCCAACTTGACTAAATTGGTCACAATCAGGTATTCTATGTATTTAATCAACTTTTTTTTATCAAAATGGGGGTCCCAGGCCTCAGATTTGTGATATCTCTGCCTCAGCTTTAGCCTCTTCATTGCTAACTAACAAAAGCCATCAATCCCTGTCCACTATCAATTTCTAAAGATTTCTAGCTATAATTAGGACAGCTTGATTTTTAGTACAAATTGAAGTTGACTTTGTCTGTATTTTGTAAGAAGGCATCAAATGCCAAAACAGCGTATTGACAATGTATGAAAAAGCATCCTCTGTGGTTTGTTCTTCACAGGAGGGTTTGTGACATTACACAAAACGTCTTAGTTTTCTGGGGCTGCCCTAAAAACATACCAGAAAGTGAGTGTCTTAAAACCATAAAACCATATTCTTTGAAAATTTGGAAGCTCAAAGTGATGGTGGCACTTGTTTCCCCTGAACACTCTCTCCTTGGGCTCTTTTCTTGAATTCACGTGACATGTTCTGTCTTCCCTCATCTACTAATAAGCACACATACTGAGTTGTGGCCCAGCTATATGACCTCACTTAACTTTAATTGATTTTTTTTTTTTTGAAGTACGCTTTTTCTTTTGAGACAGATATCCCTAAACTGACCTCAAAATTTTGACCTTCCTGCTGTGGCCTCGTGGGTTTACAGGTGTGCATTACTACACCCAGCTCAATTACTTTTTTAAAAGCCCTGTTTCTGAAGTTAGCAACATGTGGAAATAGTGAGGATGTGAGCATATGGAATCTGGGGTGCATAATTTAATTAATAATAATTAATTTTCTACTAAGTAAATATTTCTTCATTGGATGGATTTGAGAGGTACAATCAAAATAATTTCCTAACATTATTGTGAAATCCTATTTAAAAGCAGAACCCTCTCACAAATATGATTTTGAATGAAGAATCTTAATACACATACAAATTGAACCTTGAACCTGTATCTGTTTTTATTAATAGAAGTGGGGGGAAGGCAGACAGAAATTTAAAAGCACATGAAACATTTGAGGGATGGAGAAGAGTACCCAAACCACCAAAACACCTAGTATAGAAATGAGTAGGGGGTATCACAAGTAGTGCAGTTAATTGCTGAAACAAATTAATATATGAATACACCCTCCCGTGTATTCTGTGATTTTCTGTAAGGTGCTTATATTTAGTTCATTGCTTATTTGGGTTTTGGGGGCTTGTCACAGTTATGATTGTGTTGTTGTGGAGAGACACCTTGACTAAGGCAGTTTTTAAAAAATGCATTTAATTAGGGGATTTTTTAAAACTAAATTAGTCTATGTAAGGAGCAGGACTGCAGTTGGGTAGTCATGATACTACAGTAGTTGAGAGCTCCCATCTGATCCACAAGATGAAGGCAGAGATAATCAGTCTGGATTTGGCATGGGCTTTTAAAACCTCAACCCCAACCCCCTAGTGACACACCTTCTCTATCAAGGCTGCACCTCATAGTTCTTCCTAAAGGTACCACTAGTTGGGAGCCATTCAAATATATGAGACTATGGGGGTCATTTTCATTCAAACCACCAGAGGAATTATCCCTTTAAAAACTTTTTTACTCTAAAGCTGGATCCAGTGGCTCACACAATATTGTAATCACAGTACTCTCCGAGACTGAGGCAAGAGAATGAAAAGTTTAAAGCTAATTGGGAAATGATACTGAAATGCTGTCTCAAAAGATTTAAATAAGACCTATGCAAGCAAAACTTGCAAAAATCCCAGCATGGAAAGGAAGAGGTGAACATGAAGTTCCACAGATAACCCAGGAGCTATTGTTATTTGATAGGTGGTGTGAGAGGGAAAGACAATTTTTTTTTAAAGGGTGCGACCCTTCCTTGGTTGAACAATAACCAGGGCATGTCCCCTATCTAAGAGTATTTGGCCAGCACAAATTGGAATTGAGTGTTCTATTTTTCTATACAATATGTGAAGTTGGTTGGGTAGGAAGGTGGGTGAATGTGGGTCTGTGTTCCACCTCACTGCTGGGGTGTGTAAATGTGAGGCACTAGGCTACATTATAATCCTAGCTACCATCAGGTTGCTGGGCTCATGGGACATTCTGATACACGGATCAGGAGTGGCAGAATGCAGCCTAAAATGGGTGCCCCAGTCTAGGTGAGAAATGGCACAGGCTGTAGTTCCCAAAATACCAGACACTTAGATGCTGCAGGGAACCAAGGGGGAGTTTGTGCTGCACACAGCAGGGGGACACTGCTCAATAATGAAGCTTTCCTTCCCCACAATGGTTCTTGAAGAGAAAGACAGCCCTTGCTTGCCTGTCCAAACTGTTTATTCATAATGGAAAATGGATGCATACAACCTAGTCAAGGTGGACCAGAGATTAAATACCTTTTGCAGAAACAATGTCCAGGAAGGGAAGCTTATTGATCAATCCCTCAGGGCCCACTACAGATTCCTCATTAGCATGGAGAACTCTGGGCTCTATGCTACATGACCAGTTGCCATGGTTCTCTAAGTGGGGTGTTCTGGTCATGTACTCCAGGACAGGAACATGTAGGGTGCATATTCAAATGTCTACCATTCTCAATTATGACAATTGCTGGAGTTCCTAATTTGCTTAACCTCTCCAGTTTTTCAGTCTGATGACATAGTTCCACTTGCCCCACTGGGAGGACTTGGGAGAAAGGAGTAAATACGAGCATGATATACTATATACACTTCACAAATAATTAATAAATGTATTATTTTATTTTTAAAATTTTTTATTAGATATTTTCTTCATTCACATTTCAAATGCTATCCCCAAAGTCCCCTATACCCTCCCCCCTGCCCTGTATTTTTCTAAAAGATAAATAATTTAAAAAATAAAATATGGGCTTCTGATGTGGATTGCTTCATATATGGAAGGTCTTCAATTCAAACTCAAATACCACAAAATTTTATAAAATCATTATAATAGTTTATGACTGGTAAGACCAGACTTACTGAGCTCTATATCTGACTGATTATGAGAAGGGCTAGACAGTATGGGATAGGTGGCTCTAAATGAGGAAAAATAGCTTAACCTCTAAGTCTGGAAAGACTATTGTGATATCAGCCGACACCAATGCCACAGAAGAAATCTTCAGTGAGTATGTGGAATCTCAGGATGTAAGAATTATGATAAACCTGATGTTTTGTTCAAACTCAGTGGTGCATAATAAGCCCAGACTGAAAGGAATGATATAGAAAGTAAGATAGAGAAGAGACATATGCACTGAGGCAGAAGAACAGATGTGGATAATATTAGTTTTTTCATTTGAATCTGTTAAACAAAATCTGTACAACTAAGCATAGGAACACCCTATAAGCATTTTGAGTTCTGTCAGGTCAAGTACTGGCTAGCCTAGCCTTCCTAACTTCCGCCTGCCCAAGAGCATAATTGACCTTAGAATTTGGAGCCACACTGCCCTGACACCTTGTTGGGAACAAAATAAAATAAAGGGGGCGCAGGGAGCCTGGGGGAAGTTGTGAGGAAAAAGATGCCACTTCCCGCCAGAGTCCCTGTGCTCTGGGCAAGCGGACGTGGGGAGACTGCCAGGCGCTTTCCACTCAGGCCCCAGGTGGGTATTGCCTCTGACCCATGCAGCGAGGGGGTGGGGGGTGAGGTGGAGAAGGGGCAGCCCTGACAGGGACCCCCCCCTGGAGCTACCTTGCTATCACTCCAGGGTTGTGGAACAGAGGGGATAAGGAGGAAGTTCCCAACAATGAGCAGAGTGCACAGTGGACCTTGATGGCGCAAAGCAGAGACTCTATGGTTTAAGAGCTTTATTATAGAAATGCAGGGGAAAGAGAAAAGGGAGAGAGAGAAAGAGGAGAGGAGAGGACAAAGAGAAAGGAGAGAGGAGAGAAGACAGAGAGAAAGGGAAGAGGAGAGAGAAGAGAGAGAAGTGAGAGGACAAAGGTGTAAGAGGGTAAGAGTAAGAATAAGAGAGTGTGGTGGGCTGAACACCCCCTTTTTTGATCTTCACTGTTGCTAGGTAACTGGGGAGGAGTTTAGCATGAAGGTCAGAAGCTTGGGCCATTGCTTACATGACTACTGACCATGCTTCTCTTGTGAGGGCTCTGGGATGTGGTAACTTAGGCAGAGGCCGGAGTTCCAGGAGCCTGAGGGAACGCCTACCATGTCATGAGGATGAATTATGACCATTGGGGTTCAGGCCTCAGCTCAACTGGATACCAGCCTGCAATTCCCCACAGCACCCGAGTGTTAAAAGGCCCAGAAAGTCTAAGTTGCAGGGGACCCACTACACCATTCATCCTTGTGATAGCAAATGCCCTTGCCATCTGTTCATTTTGTTTTGTGTTTAAGTTAGTCAGATCTAGCAGGAGAATATTCCAAGAATTCTTCTAGAAAAACATTGCATGTGTGGTTTCAAACTGACTCATCATTTTCTCTTTACAAGATGGTACCAGTGGCCTACAATAAAACTTGTCCCAGCACTGAGCTGTTCCTAAGACACACTTGTACAATCTTGCCAGTGTGACTGGATTTCATTCCACACTAGGGCTAGTGATTTTCTACAATATCAGTGTACATGTACAAATTACAGTTCCATCACATCACAGAAAGTATGTGCTCACTTTTCCCATGACCCATTTAAAGGGAAGAAGGAATGCAGTGAAGAAGTACCTAGAATGTCTGTGGCAAGGTATGTGTAAAAGTTGTGATATATATTACCCATGTGTTACCCTGTGGCTAGATTGAAGTAATGCAGCTTCCCTGGAGGCTTCTCTTGCATGCCACCTGGAAGTGTCAGTTGGCACAGACTGTAGCAGACTGTATGCTTAAAGGCAATGACCACATGGAGCCTGTGACATCTGTGATTTTAATCTTAATGACTGTGTACTTGACTCTAGTCCTGGGATATGTGTTTGCACAGCATAGGATTTGGAAGACACTTCGAAAAATAAAAACAACATAGTAAAGCAACTTAAACGTCCGTGTTTCAATATATTGTTTCCCATTTAGTCAGTCTCTTTCAAATAATATGGCAAACTTAATGGTTTGCTGTGTAATGGGATGGCGTTTTCATTTTTTGTGTGGAAGAGGTAAGGGAATATAGAGTGCAAATTATCATCCGGAAATTATTTTCCCCAGTGTTACCAGTCAAATGATGTGTCTCTAAAAGATATGTTTAAGTCTTAGTCCCTGGTACTTGTGAATGTGACCCTAATATTGGCAAATAGAACCTTTGTATCTTTACGAAGGTTCAGAGGAGCTCATATGGAGTGAAGGTCTATTCTAACCCATTGTGACTGCTGTCTTAGCAAGAAGAGGAGGATTGCAAGCAGATGGATGGTAGACGATGATGATAAGACAAGTACAAACTGCAGCAATACAGCTACAGAGGCAGAGAAAGCTCCAGCTACCTGAAGCTGAAAGAAAGCAGGAAGAGTCTTTTGACTCTGGGACTTCTAGACTCTAGAAGTATAAACATATATTTCTGTGATTTTAAACCTCCCATTGTGTGGTATTTTTAAAATCAGGGAAATGCAAATCCAAACAACCCTGAGATTCCACCTCACAACAGTCAGAATGGCTAAGATCATCAGATTCTGTCAAGGATGTGGAGAAAGAGGGGCACTCTTACATTGTTGGTGGAATTGCAAGCTGGTACAACCACTCTGGAAATCAGTCTGGTGGTTCCTCAGAAAATTAGACATAGTACTACTGGAAGATCCAGCAATTCTTCTGGGCATATACCCAGAAGATGTTCCAACTTATAATAAGCACACATGCTCCACTATGTTCATAGCAGCCTTATTTATAATAGCCAGAAGCTGGAAATAACCCAGATGTCCCACAACAGAGGGATGAATACAGAAAATGTGGTACATTTACACAATGGAGTACTAACCAGCAATTAAAAACAATGAATTCATGAAAATTTTAGGCAAATGGATGCATCTGGAGGATATCATCCTGAGTGAGGTAACCCAATTACAAAAGAACACACATAGTATGCACTCACTGATAAGTGGATAGTAAACCAGAAACTTAGAATATCCAAGATACAATTTGTAAAGAACATGAACCTCAAGAAGGAAGACCAAAGTGTGGATACTTTGCTCCTTCTTAGAATGTGGAACAAGATACCCATGGAAGGGCTTACAGAGATAAAGTTCGGAGCTGAGATGGAAGGAAAGACCATCCAGAGACTGCCCCACCTGGGGATCCATCCCATATACAACCACCAAACCCAGACACTATTGCATATGCCAGAAAGATTTTGCTGACAGGACCCTGACATAGCTCTCTCTTGTGAGGCTATGCCAATGCCTGGCAAATACAGAAGTGGATGCTCACAGTCATCTATTGGATGGAACACAGGGCCTCTAATGAAGGAGCTATAGAAAGTACCCAAGGAGCTAAAGGGGTCTGCAACCCTATAGGTGGAACAACAATATGAACTAACCAGTACCCCGCCCCCTCAGGGCTTGTGTCTCTGGTTGTCTATGTAGAGGAGGATGGTGTAGTCGTCCATCAATGTGAGGAGAGGCCCTTGGTCTTATGAAGATCATATGTCCCAGTACAGGGGAATGCCAGAGCCAGGAAGCTGGAGTGGGTGGGTTGGGGAGCAGGGTGGGGGTGGATGGTATAGGGACTTTGGAGATAGCATTAGAAATGAAGAAAATATCTAATAAAAATGTCTTAATTAAAAAAACCATTAATCCCAAGAAACTACTGCGCTCAGTCTAGTACCCATTGTCAAAGTAGGGTCAAGTATATTTTAGAGACTGTATGGAAATTTTAAAACTAGTTAGTGTTAATAGTTTGATTTCTGCGAAGCAAGATGCCACAGAGATGTAGTGCAGTTTATATTAATTTCTATCCCAAAAAACAGTATGAGGATAACTGAGGACAGCTAATAATGTTTCTTGAATGAATGGATTATCAGATGGTGTGTGTGTGTTTGTGTGTGTGTGTGTGTGTGTGTGTAAGAGGGAAGTCAGACTGAAATCATCACCATTGTACTTATTACTGACTTCAAAAAATATTTTCCTTTTGCAAATTTTTAGCTGAAATTCTACCTTAAATGGGATGGTGTTTTGAAGAGAAGTATTTGAAGGTAAGTGGGTCATGAGACTAGAGCCTTCATGAATACGATTAGTGCCATTATTAAATTAGAAAGAGAAGCATGTTCTCTCTCAGCTCTCTCAGCTGTTTGCAAACTAAGATCTCTGCACTCACCAGAGCTGGCTAGACTGGCACCCTAATCTTGGATGTTCCACCTGCCAGAGCTGTGACAAATAAATGTTTCTTGAGCTCAGTCGTCAATGGTATTCTGTTCAAGCAGTCTGAACTGACTAAGATATTAACAGCTTCAAAATGTGTGTATAATGCTGTGTGTAGAATTAGTTACATGCTTTGCTTTTCAGCCAGGTTTCAAATTCATTTGAGGCAATCTGGGTCATATCTTCCCCCTAGCAAGATTTTAACTATAAGCTATTATACATTCTGGCTCAGACTCTGCCTGGATCTTAGAAGTAATAAACAAATGTCATTATTTTCATCTGTGATGGATTTACTAGCATGCTGATATCAACTTTCAATTCCTCACCATTCTTTTACAAAGGTCAGTTATAGGAATATTTATAATAGCATTAGAGATAAGTAGTTGGGGAGTTTACATTATAAATGTTAAGGCCAGTTGGTGCATAGTGACACCCAGCTGTAATTCCAGCACTTAGGAAGCTGAAACACTGAGATACTGAGATAGTAATGAGGCCCAATCTGAGAGAGGGGGGCAGGGGGGCAGGTGGACAAGGCGACAAGGGGACAAGAGGACAGGGGGCGAGAGAGGGAAAGAGAGGGAGAGAGAGGGACAGAGAAAGAAAGGGAGGGAGGGAGGGAGGGAGAGAGGGAGGAGTGGGAGAGGGAGACTCATATAGGCTAGAGTACCATTCTGTGGTTCTTTCCTTCTGAGAAACTCTTAGTTACTTAGGACAGTAATAGATAAGAAGTGATGTAACTATGTCTCATATTTTTGGTAAACACAAAGAGATAGGTAAAATCCTATCCTAAAAATAAATGTTCTTGCCATGTCCTGAGTTTCAGCTTTCTGAAGCAGCACCAGTGTTTTGGTGGAGAACATACACAAGACTTAAAAAAATATGTTGTTCTCTTTATTGTTTTGCATCTGTAGTAGCCTCTATCAATTCTTCAATCAGATCTCCAAAGTGAGTGGTTCACTTTCCATGCCAATACCATAAAGGGGCCATAATGTCCTGACAACCAGATTTTGTTGGATTTTTTTTTTCAGAAATGCAGTTATGGAATCATCTATGGAAATTGCACATTCATTTGTGTAAGGCTTCAGTTTATTCAATAAATACAACTAAGAAATAAAGTAGTCATTTATGAAGAGTATTCAGTAATAAGTCGAAACGTGTGTTGTGGATGTCTGCAACTCTGACATCCAGTCCTGCCAAATTCCGATTTTCTTGTTTAGCATTAGTGTTAATTGGATAAAAAATCATATATTTGTAAACCGCAATGACAGAATCTTTTTTAGAGATGTTATAAACAATATGAATATTTCTGCATATTTTGTTTCTTTTTAGGATGTTACTAAAATAATTGAGTTTTGTTAGAGAAGATATGAGTGTATGTGATTTCTATTTAGAAAAAAGTGAAAACCCAGTGACTGGGGCAGTCAGAAGCACAAGAGGGGTTTTGAAACTGTTTCAAATCTCTAAAGACTAGAGACAAAGTCATGGAAATAGACCGAAACCAAAATCCAGTGCACAACCGTGACAGTCTCTCAAAATAATGGCATCCATGCTCCCTTTTTTGTTATCATTTAAAGTATGGTAGTAGAAGGGCACAGTAAAATCAGCTGTGGTCTTTTTTCATGTCTAACAACTAATGGAACATTTTGAATGCCAAGATCTTGGCTCTCAGGGAGTCTATACAGGCATGGATTGTAGAAGACCCTCTCAGGAGACAGCTATATCAGGCTCCTGTCAGCAAGCACTTCTTGTCATCAGCAATAGTGTCTGGGTTTGGTGACTGTATATGGGGGAATGGATCCCCAGGTTGGGAAATCTCTGGATGCCCTTTCCTTCAGTCTCTGTTCCACATTTTGCCTCTGAGGTTCCCCCCATGAGTATTTTGTTTCCCCTTATAAGAAGGACTGAAGTATCCACACTTTGGCTTTCCTTCTTCTTGAGATTCATGTGGTCTATGAATTGTATCTTGGGTATTCCAAGCTTTTAGGCTATTATCCATTAATTAGAGAGTGCATACCATGTGTGTTCTTTTGTGATTGGATTACGTCATTCAGGGGGATATTTTCTAGTTCCATCTATTTGCCTAAGAATTTCATGAAATCATTGTTTTTAATAGTCGAGTAGTACTCCATTGTGTAAATGTACCACATTTTCTGTATTCATTCCTCTGGTGAAGGACATCTGGGTTCTTTCCAGCTTCTGTTTACTATTAATAAGGCTGCTATTAGCATAGTAGAGCATGTGTCCTTGTTAAATGTTGGAGAATCTTTTGGGTATATGCCCAGGAGCTGGGTCCTCAGGTAATACTATGTCCAGTTTTCTGAGGAACCGCAAAACTGATATCCAGAGTGGTTGTACCAGGTTGCAATCCCACTAGCAATGGATGAGTGTCCCCCTTTCTCCACATCCTTGCCAGCATCTGCTGTCACCTGAGTTTTTGATCTTAGCCATTCTGAATGGTGTGAAGTGGAATCTCAGGGTTGTTTTGATCTGCATTTCCCTGATGACTAAGTATGTTGAACATTTCTTTCGGTGCTTTTCAGCTATTCAATATTCCTCAGTTGAAAAATCTTTGTTTAG
>NC_034613.1:108919511-108936494 GCF_900095145.1 Mus pahari | reverse complement strand
TTTTTTTTTTTTTGGAGGTCCTCAATCCACTTGGATTGAGATTTGTACAAGGAGATAAGAACGTATTGATTTGCATTCCTCGACATACTGACTGCCAGTTGATGCAGCACAATTTGTTGAAAATGCTGTCTTTTCCCCACTGGATGGTTTTAGTTTCTTTGTCAAAGATCAAGTGACCAGAGTTGTGTGGGTTCATTTCTGGGTCTTCAATTCAATTCCATTGATCTACCTGCCTTTCTCTGTATCAGTACCATACAGTTTTTCAGTTTTGTTTTTGTTTTTGTTTTTTTGTTTTTTTTTAAGTATCACTGTTGCTCTGTACTATAGCTTGATGTCAGGGATGGTGATTCCCCCAGAAGTTCTTTTATTGTTGAGAATACTTCTTACTATCCTGGGTTTTTTGTTATTTCAAACTAATTTACAAATTGCTCTTTCTAACTTTATGAAGAATTGATGGGGATTGCATTAAATCTGTACATTGCTTTTGCCAAGATGGTCATTTTTACTAAATTAAGCCTGGAAATTCATGAGCATGGGAGATCTTTCCATCTTCTGAAATCTTCGATTTCTTTCATCAGCAATGGAAAACTAGGCCAAAGTCATTAAGTATCAAGCAAGATTTGGTGTAAAGTTCCATTTTGCCTATGCTCAAATCATTCAGTGTATGCTTGGCCTATGGCTGTAGACTTAAAAAGAAAAGTTAAATTTAGGAAGGTAAATAAACAATCACAATGCTTTCATTTTTCATTTGGATTATATCAACATTTGGGAAGACCTACTGTATGTTCAACTCATTAATCAATGTTAAGAGACCCAATCATGTTTTTATTTGCATCTCAAATGACCTCTATAAAGTCATATTTTTGAACATCCTGTTTCTAGTTTGTGGAAGTATTTGAATACTGTGGAGACAGTAGGAGGTAGGGCTTGCTTGGTGGAAATAGTTCACTGGGGCAGGACCTTGTAGGTTATATGTACTTTTGGTGCTGGGCTCCTTTCTTTGCTTTCTGTCTGCCAAAATATAAACAAGTAGTTGCCTCCTCCTACAAAGGCAATTGAACAAACCACTCTGCTTTATGGAATATGAACCTCTGAAACCATGAGCCAAAACAAACATTTGGTCCCATAAATGGCATTTGCTCGGTAGTTTGTGACAGCAATGAAGACAATAGAAATATAAGTGCTGATAATGTTAGTTTTATCATTAAAAAAATCTCTCATAGTCTTGAGTAGTGTTTCAAAACTTTTATGTTTGTACATGTAAATGCCATTTTTATTTCCTTAGATGAAGTGATGAGATAAGAGCTGTACCCAAGCTGTATGAACACATGGCTTAGGGTAAGCTCAGAGTATTTGCTCCTCTGTTCTAACTATCCCTAGGCCTAGGATCAGAAGCTTTAGGCTTCATACATCTAATTTAATACTGACTAATTCAGTCTGGCTTCTATTGACTTCTGACTGAATTGTTCTGCCTGGCCTCATACTAACTTTGATAATATGTTCCAATCTTCTGACTACTTATTCTCTGGCTCATTCTGTCTTCACCTATGTCTGATTTATTCTATTTATAACCTGTCTCTGTAAAACTGTCCAAGTGAAACTGTGCATATTCATTTACCACACACAAAATACCATACCTTTTTTTTGTCTCTCTCTGCCCTTCTGTAGCTTTTCTTCCTCTGTTGTTTCCATGTGAGATGGGCATATCCTATCTCTAACTCTTTCTGTCAAATCTAGCTCTGATTTGTCACTTTGTCCATCAATTAGATGTCACTTTCAAAGATGGCTGCATCCTTCTATAAACTAACCTTACCTTCATTATTAGGGATTAAAGATGTGTACTAAGGGCATGTCTGTATTCAATACAGATCATACAACAATCTGGGCCATATGCACATTAAGGCTAGATCATATCTTTGGATGTGATTCCTTGCTAGAGCAGCAATTTTTTTCTGGATTAAAATTCTTCTACAATACAGATATGATTATCTTGTAAAAAAAATAACCCTTTAACTAAGTTGGTCTAGGATTGGGTTTATTATTCTGCCTCTCCAACAAACTCCTGGGTGATATAAATATTGCTAGTCCCTGGACCATGCTTTAAGAAGTAAGTATGTGATGGTGAGTATGTAAGAAGAAACTCTCAAAGCAGCCAGTTCATGGATTAATGAAGATCAAATTCATGACTTTCAGTCCAGTACCCCCTGCACTCATATGGCTCTGAAGATTAGAGTCCATTTGACTGAGAAGGTTTCTAGAATTTCTAATAATTGTTGAACTTAAATAGTACTAATTTAATGGTAAGAGTTTAGAGACATAAATTTTTCTCAACCTATATTAATAAGCATTCAACCTCCTCTCTAGCCCATCACTTACCAGAGGTGGTGGAGAAGAAAAGTTATTAGTACATGAGAGAAGTAGACCTGTTTAGAAATAGTTCTTTGGGGGCAAATCCAATCAGTTTATCAGCAATTTAGTTCAGTACCAAACACCAAATATGAATCAACTGCTGCAGTTGAGTCCACCTGGTAGTCATTTCACATGAACCAGCAAGGGCAGTTCAATCCATAAGACACCACAATGCTCCACAATTGACCTGAGGCCACAGAAGTGGCAAGAAGCCGCAGGAACTCCAGAAGAAGTTCTTTGGCAAGTTTTTTCTTAATGGAGTTAATACAAGCAGAGTTCAGCAATGCAGTGTACAGTGAACCAATACATGCATGTTGTTATTGGAGAATAATGAGGCAGAACAAAGCAAATCAGTGCTGGAGCTCCCACTGTCTGTAGGGTCATATTTATATTCCTTCTGAACATCATGCATCCTTTCATGTGTTTGCTATAGCAACATTCTTTCACTTGTGTCTGCTTCAGGAAAACATTCTTTTATGTGCCTGCTTTAGCAAAACATCCTTTCACCTGTGTTCCTCAGCAAAACATCACTTGACATAACTGACTTTCCAAAGAAACTAGAAGTTTGCGCTTCACGAGTTCCTTCTGTTTTTTTAAAAATATATTTAAAAACCAATTATGTTCTATGTATCTGTTTTAAAAATTAACAATTATACAGAAAAGGGGTATATTACGAAGAGGATATTTACAGGGAAATGCTTCTACAGAAATTCTAGAACCTTTGGGAAATATAGTAAAACTTAAGAAAGTTGTTCAATGTGCCTAAACAAAATCCACTTCTTTATTTATATGTATTTATTCACAGTGTTCTGTCTTATATACATACTCAAAATTTTTCTTCTACAAGATCCCATGTATCCCTTCTAAGATATCTCAATCTCAAGTTCATGTCATAATGTTCCTCCTCTGCTTCTTTTTCTTCCTAACTAAATCTAATTAGGACAGCCTATATGTGTACAGGTGTGGGGCACTGGAAACATACTAGTAGGAAAACACTCAAAAAGAAAATTTTCTCCTTGTTCTGGAAGCTATCAACTGCCAATAGCTCCATAGTAAGGGCAGGGACCATTTAACACCTTCTTCATCTACGTCAGAATTTTGGTTTGTTTGATCTTGTGCAGGTTTTGTGCTGGTAATCACAACTGCTGTGAGTGAATTGATAGAGGAGTAATACCTTAGAGAAATATTGCCTATAAATACTCACCAGAAATGTATAAGACTTTTAGCTTGTTTTCCTTTCCTTTGGCTAAATACTCTACTGATAACATGTGACCACCAATCTAATGAATATGATGAATCAACATACTCAATCGTAGTGTGTTCTATTTGTTTACTGAATAAGATATAAAAAATATTATGGACTATATGAAACCTAAAAGTAATTAATATGTTTTGTTGTCTTTGGGGAGTGCACAGATTAGCAAGTTCCCTACGTCCATTTGTCTAGGATTTTTGGACAATAATATAAACTAGTATATGTTCAGCAGTTACTAATATTGTCTTACAATACATTAGAAGATAGGCAGGGTAGTGACAACTCTCCAATATAATCTTAGATTCATAACCCTTCATAGAATAAGTCCATTGAGCATTCCATACATTGTTTCTACAGGATGTCTAAAGGTTCTACTAAACACTAAATGATGGAAAATAGTCAACATAGATTTACATTTCATTGGAAATTTTTCCTACATCCATTTTTTTGTGGGAATGGGGAATCTTTACTGGATGGTTTACAATTTTTGAGAAAATGGGGGAAAAGTGTAGGTGGAGCCCACAAAGGTTCTCAGGGTTCTGACTCCAGACACCAGCATTGGGAGGTAAATATAACTTTATCGTTCAGTACAATAAATTGTATATAATTTCCAGCCAATCAACATGAGTTTATGTAATCAAGGGCTGAACTGGGTATTCGACTGGCTGTCCTGCCAAATCTAACTCATTTGCCATGTAAGGCAGATCAGGATTCCTCAAGCAGAAGCAGGTTCCTATGGTGCTTTGATCTCCATCCCATTTCTTTCTCCACCAGATTCACACCCACATCTCCTGCACATCCTGGGGAATCTCCATTTCTCATATATTTGTCCCCTGAATGACTTTACAGGAAAAACAAATGAGAGAAAATAAATTTCTTGGCCAATATTAACAGAAGCAACAAGGGATCATTGAACAACAGCTCTGTGTGATTTTTCAACTCCTAAATACACCTTTTGAATTCCTTATGAACTTGACTCAAGTTTATGTTGATCTGTAGTGGTATTCTTGGAATTCTCCATAGAATTTCCCTTGATTTTGTACTCATCCTCTTTTCTCTTCAAAATTACATGTGAGTCTTTCTGACCAAGCGCCTGGCTTACTGGTATGTACTGATTTCAGTTTTTGCTTAGATGCTGAACTTTGAGAATCACTGTAATGAGTACTTTGCACAGTATGAAATACAATGCCTTCTTGTTGTGTCTGTCTTGTGCTGGTCATACATGATCCAAGCCAACCCATTTCTTCATAATCTTCCACATAGAGTTTAGTGCCTGTCTCCATCCCAATGCTTCCTCACTCTGAGACTATGAGAAAAATACCTTGTATCCTTCCACCTTTTGTTTGATCCATTTAACTTTTGGCAGCTCTGTTTTGGTTTCTAGCAGCTGCTGGGGAAATTTTTTTTTCCCTGACAGACTTCGAGATAACTCAGAGAAACTTCAGTAGGCTGCCCCTCTACCTCCCTAGCACTTTCTTTCCCTTGCAGATGTTTTGCTCTGCATATTTTGCTGTGCTTTTCATAACCCTAAATGAATTTCAGATGAACCATGGTGGTTTACCATTGCAGCAGCTTTTCTCATGCTAAGGTTCCAAACAACTTTTAACAGCTGCTAAGGAGGCTGGCAAAAAGCCTTGATTGCTAATTCTGAGCTAACTGCCTCTCACAATGGGGTATTCTGTAATATTTGATACGGTCTTTAAAGCAAATGATTTCTACCTATATTGTTACTGCCTATATCACACCCATTCCTAGCCTTAAAAAGATTCCAAGTCTGTACTTTACTAAAAATGACCTTGATTTTATTTAAAACTCTGTAAAGAAGTTAGAGGTTCTCAATGTATTAGGGAGATGATGATGGAGAAATAGGCAAGAGAGATCTAAATAGGGTCAGGTGAATTAATATATAAATATAGTTACTTGTACCTTCTGGAACTATTTGCTTTATAAAGATGAGAGTTTGGTCTCATAACTATCATAAATAGAAGAAGGGAAAGTCACCAGATAAGATTGCAGCCAAAAGACTCAGATGCTTTTGGTATGGTTCCAAGTTTCTTGAGTTTAGGGAGTCACTAAGTACTTTGGCTTAAAGTAAAGATGTGCTCAGAATCTCACCGATCCATTCTCAGTGTTGTCAATTGACTATTAGACCATACGAGTTCCTCATATGGAGAACATGAAGAGAGATGCCACATAGGTGAGGAAAACACTGGAAAAGGAATATGAACTTGAACTTCCAAAGCCATATTTGATCCTCTATTGTCCCCCAATTAGAGCACAATTAATATGAACGCAATTAGTTATGTCTAACAAGACAGTTGAACTGCACTTTACTGCTTTATGACTCATAATTTAAAAGCTATGCTATTGGTAGATTTCTTATCCTAAATATATTTAGAACATAAATGCAATATTACTAAATAAATAACTTGTAGAAAATGAAAATATCACATCATCTCATTAGATTTTTCTTTTTATCAATGTTTAGAGGCTTCACCATAGTTATCTTCCATACATAGCTGATTCTTTAAAATATTATGTTAGAAAAACTAATTTCTAGTAAATAATTGTCAATATTATATATAACAAAGAAAGAATAATCGACTGTTTTCAAATCATATTAATAGACACATTATAGAGTATACTAATGGGTGTATGCAAATAATTTTATAGTCAAATATATTTGTGAAATAGTGACTTATACAAGTTTTTCTTTCAATTCAGGACTTTTCAGTAGTATCAATATGCTAATTTTCACTGTAGATCTCAACAGGTAAGTTATGGCATTGACAAATATATGGCCTACAAATCTTTTTCTAGAACATCCTCGATAGGTGGGGCTCTGTGCTATTTGTCTCTACTAATACTGACACAAGATCATTTAGCCCGACATGAGCCAGTTCATATTTAAGTTAGATCATCAGGTATTCTTTTGTTGCTTGTCACAAACTGGTATCATTCTAGTGAGATGATTAGACTTTGTTGTATAGGAGATTTAGGTGTGGAGATTTGTCAAATGTACATTTATGTACTCTGCTTTCATTTGGTAGAGAGAACTTGAGTTCTCAGAATCATAATTTTCATAAGCATCATGTGAGCTTTCTTTTGTAAGCATCTAGTTTATATTTTGAGGCATCATGTACATCCTGTGAAGGTTCTATGCCCCAGTATAGGGGAATGCCAGGACTGGGAATGGGAGTGGGGAGCAGGGGAAGGGGAAAGTGGGTAGGGGATTTTCAGAGGGGAAACAAGGAAAGGGGGTAACATTTGAAATGTAAATAAAGAAAATATCTAATAAAAAAGGAAAAAAAAGTATTAATTCCCAAAGATAAAAAAAAAGAGACATCGTGTAAGAAAGTAAGAGTCATTGGGTGACTAAAATATGAATGTGACTAATACACTTTTGAACCCTTAAGCTTAATAACACCTCATATATTGGAAACTGTGTTATCATGGAAAGTTATCTGTCAAAGGACATTTAGATATGGCTAAAACTATGGCTAATTTAAGTCGTACTTCAGTCATTTTCAGCTTTTGTCTTGTTTTGCTCCTAGTCCTGAGGGATGGAACACAAAGCTTTGTACACACTCTCCAGATGAGCTATGTCCCTAGCCTGTATATTAAGTGCCTTTAATTTACATGTGTGAACGTTACACTTGTTAACTCACTGTCACCATAAAATATTTATGTAACTTGCACTTTTGATGAAGTGGTACATAATTAAAAGCAAAGAAAAAATTTCCTTCCCATGACAAGCCTTCTTTTGTTCTTCTTCTTCTGGCAGTGATCATAGTTCTCTGTACATAGCATGATATTTTTTTGCCTCATGGTATTGCCCTTGCCTAAAATCTCCTTTTCTTTGTGTCTTCCCCTGGCTCATTGTTCTCTGCTGATTGTGAACCCATATAGGTAGATTGGAATGGGCATACAATTTAGATAACTAAACAGTGATGATTGAAGGTTGTTTGGGACAGAAATTTATTAGCTAGCCTGAAACAGTTACTAAAGATAGCACAAGATTCCATGTCAGGCTCATAAAGACTCAGGCGATCCAGAAAGCAGCAGAAGTACAGCAAATTAAGAAAGGATTATTATGAAGGAAGGAAGAAGTTAAAGTCAGATACAGTTTCTAAGAGTTACTTCCTTTTAACCTCACTGCAATGTGGCTGGTTGGTAATAGTTTCCTTCATTTTTGAGTTTTTTACTTACATGGGTAGGTCTTGCCTCTATTAGCCTTCAGTAATAATGAGATTACTCTTTCCTGATTAAATGGTATTGTCCTTTGTACCAGGCAGGCATACATCTTCTGATATTAAGCCAAGTATATCTAGTCATTTTGAAAGTAAAACAAATGCTGGAACAATTCTACTTGCTGCTTTTAAATCTTTACTAGGTGTTTGTTGTTGTTTTGTTTTTGTTTTTGCATAATGCCATATATCAGTCCTGGCAGGCCAATATTAGTATAAGGATCTTGACCATAGTGTTTGATAACAGAGAAGGATTCTGTTGAAGTTTTGGAGGATGTTTGCCTTCTTTCTCTTTTATTGTGAGACTGTCTCCAGGGGGGGGGCAGAAAGTGAGAATATTGCAAAATTATAATTCATGAATGTCAGGATCTAAGCTTTATAAAGCTTTGTGTGTGCAGAAGAAATAGTGAAAACAGGAAACCAGGCTGCCATAAACACATAAACACACATATATAACAAGCAATTAATTGGCTACAGACATGAGGGATCCTACAGAGAACATTAGAAAATACTATTGTACATGAAATGTATTAGCGTTAATATTGTGAACAGCTGGATGGCTGGATGTTTGATAACGAAGCAAGCCATTTTAATTTGATCTAAGCTTCAGCTTTTAATTGAATTTATAAGAACATGGGGAAATTAACAAGCAGCTTCTGGCAATTCAAAAGCAATATTTTGGCTCAGAGTCTGGGCTTCTCTCTAAGTTTAGAAAATCTGACTGTGGATAAAGATGGCACAAAGAAAAAAATCACACTATGATACCACGGACAGCAGATGTATGTGCCTGATTTCAAATAAATACAGATGGCTCTTATTTGTCAGGTAACTATTTGTTTAGATATAACCACATCTTATAGTGACAAGCAGGTCAACTCTAATTAGTAGATGATTGGTTGAAATATTTTGATGACCTTTTTCTCCATTACAAATTCTAGAATATCACATAGATTCATTTTTAAAAGACCTCCAAAAGTATAGCAGTGTACTGAGGCCCAAGATGAGTCCTCTTGGTTAAAAGATCCTAGCAGCACTTCCTACAAGAAACCTACAGGGTCATCACTTTTCCTGTAAAGGGTAGCTTGAATAATCATATTTTTTCCTACTAACCTTGATGTATAATTTATATGGTCACTATTTTGCATTCTGAGATGAACCATCTTACTGCATCATTTGGAAGCACAGAGCAAGGAAGAATAGACAATTTAGTGGCAGATGATGACTTGAGTCATACCCTGGAGAAGAGGAAGGTACATCAAGATGAGCTGTAGTTTTTCTTTCCCTTACAAAGGTGACAGATCTCTTCTGCTCATCATTCTTCTTAGAAAAGAATAGACTTGACTGTATTTATTCAGTTCCTAAATAAAAATCACATCCAGCTGAAAGTTATTTTTTTCAAGAACTGTTTTGTGAGGTTTCTATCAAAGTAGGAAAAGGCCAACTTAATAACCATCCACTTCAAATGGTCCTTAATTTTCTTTGTCTGAGTTGCTTTTCACATTATTTGTATTCCATGGCACATTATAAACAATTTAAAATGTATTATCAGAACATTTCTATTCTTTTCCTTTACATTTGTCTCTTTTAAATCTTTTTCTGAATAATCACTTTGTGAAGAATAAGGGTTCTCATACTTTATGCCCATTGTATAGCAATTCCCTTCTAACAGTTATATTGTACCTGGAAGAGAAACTTAGCAAGGCTCAAGAAGTTCAAAAGAGAGCCTCATTAAGAAATGACAATGAATACAGCTACAGCAACAGGGTGGTAGGCATCATTGCCTACATGGCCTCCAAGGAGTAAGAAACCCTGGATCACCCACCCCAGCAAGGACACTGAGAGCAAGAGAGAGTCCCTAGGTTGCTGAGAAGTACCTGTCCCAACTTGGCCCTCAACACTGAGCATCTCCATCACAATTTCCACCCCATAGCCCCATAAAAACAGGAGGGGCTTATGGAGCCCTCCCCACTTACTCTCTTGAATACCATCAATAAAGTTCGCTTCACCCCACCCCACCCCCACCAAACAAAAAGAAAAGAAAAGGAAGTGGGTTGGGTGGGGTGGGGAGGTAGTGGTGAAGAGTGGGAGGAATGGAGGTAGGGGAAACTGCAATTCAGATGTACTGAAAACAAACAAAAAATACTGAAAAAAAGGTTCTAAAAGGAGACTACTAAGTCTCAGGAAGTGCCCACTATTAATCCAATTCATAAGACTATTCAGGTCCTAAGATTAGATATATATTATGGACTGTCAAGGAGAAGAGACTCTCCAACCTGTCGAGCTGCCAGCAAGTCATGCAAGCTCTAGGGTTCTAGATTTCATTAGACATTATCCATGGGGTGAGCTTCCAGAGACATAGCTTCCTTAAGAGTCGTGCATGTCTCTATAAGTGACCCATCCTCAAATCCCTATAAGTAATCACAATAAACATATTGACTCAGAGTTTGACTTTGGTGCTATCATTACTTTGGTATGTTGCTAATTCTCTATTTCGGGTAAACATATTTGTTTATATTTCCCAAGTATACACAGAGTCACACAACAGGACCTTCTATTATAAATGGAAAACTTCCATGTATGCTCTTGCTGTGTAAGGGAAATGATTAGAAGACTATACTCACCAATGTTCTTGGGTTGCTCATAGACTCTAAAGGAACCTTTTGACAAATATTTGGAATCTAGCAAAAAGAACAGAAATTTTACTGCTAACCTTGGTGGAGGCACAGACAGGAACTCTGTCTGTGGTTTGTAGACTTTGACTTTTTAAATTATGCATATCATAGGTAGGAACAGGTGGATCAACAGTTGAGATCATTCATTCATCGTATTTTCTTATACAATTAATTTTTAAAATATTTTAATGAAATTTAATGAAATATTGTTATGTCATTTCCAATCTAACCTTTCTTCCTTCAAAACCATCCTATGCATCCCATCTTGCTTACTTTCTTAGCCTATTTATCATTTGTATAAAGGGAGGCTACTAATTTATTTTACTTAATTTTATATCCAGTCACTTTGCTGAAGTAGTTTATCAGCTGTAGAAGTTCTCTAGGAGAATGTTTGGGATTACTTATGTATACTATCATATCATTTGCAAATAGTGGTACCTTGACTTCTTCTTTGCCAATTTGTGTCCTCTTGATCTCCTTATGTTGTCTTATTGCTCTAGCTAGAACTTCAAGTACTGTATTGAATATATATGCAAAAAAACAATGCTCAAATTTATCTGGCAGAACAAAAAGCCCAGAACAGTGTAAGCAATTCTCAATAATAGAAGAACTTCTGGGGGAATCAACATTTCTGACTTCAAGCTATACTACAGAAAAATAGCAATGAAAACAACATGGTACTGGTACAGATACAGGCAGGTTGATCAATGGAATAGAATTGAAGTTCCAGAAATAAAACCACATACTCACAGACACTTTATCTTTGACAAAGAAGCCAACATTATACAATGGAAAAGAGAAAGCATCTTCAATAAATGGTGCTGGTCTAATCGGCAGTCTGTATGTAGAAAAATGAAAATAGATCCATATTTGGAACCTTGCATATAAAGCTCACATACAAGTGGATCACGGACCTCAACATAAAACCAGATACACTGAGTTAAATAAAAGAGAAAGTGGGAAAGAGCCTCAAACTCATTGGCACAGGGGGAAATTTCCTAAAAAGAACTCATATGGCTCAGGCTCTAAGATAAGAATTGATAAATGGGACCTCATGAAACTGGAAAGCTTCTCTAAGGCAAAGGACGTAGTCAATAAGACAAATCGGCAACCTGCAGATTGGGAAAAAACATCTTCACTAACCCCACATCTGATAGAGGGCTAATATCCAAAATATATAAAGAACTCAAGAAGTCAATCACCAAAAAAACCAAACAACCCAATCAAAAAGTGTGGTATAGAGGTAAACAGAGAATTCATAACTGAGAAATCTGGAATGGCTGAGAAGTACTTAAAGAAATGTTCAAGGACCTTAGTGATCAGGGAAATGCAAATTAAAATGACCCCTATGGAAGAATTTCAGAAGGATAGAAGGCCTTGAAGGAGTTAAGAACCCTACAGGAAGACCAACAATATCAACCAACTTGTACCCCTGTGAGGTCTCAGAGACTGAGCCACCAGTCAAAGAACTTACACAGGCTAGACAGAGGCCCTTGGCACATGTGTATCAGAGTGCTGCCTTGTCTTGTCTCAGTGGGAGCAGATGCACCTAATTCTGCAGAGACTTCTTGTTCCAGGGTAGGGCTATACCCAGGAGTGGCCCTTCTCTCTCAGAGGCAAAGGGGAAGGGAAGTAGAGGGACGGACTCTGTGAGGCTGGAGAAGGCACAGTTGTTGATGTAAATAAATGAAATATTTAATTTTTAAAAATGAAAAGAAACTTACAACAGCTATGAAAATAGTAACAAATAAATAGAAACAACCTTTTAAATGCACTAACAAAGGCTTTAAACATTAGATATATTTTCTTAAAAGAACAATGCCCAGATATGGTAAATAAACCATTTCTAACCAAAGAGGTCATGATGAAGATAGGTTTAGACTTTCCAGAGGATTTGTGGGGGTGTTTGCTCTTGCACGTGAAAAGCTACAACAATGATTTAGTTCACTGTGAAGAGTAGTAGAGCAGAGAGGATCAAGCAATGCATAGCTTCCAGGGATCCCTGTTTGGATGATTCACACTCCATTGCATATTTTGGATATCCTCACAGGCAAGCCTTTTGATTAATATTTTGTTAATACTCTTCCCTGTCTATTCTTTGAAATCTTTCATCAAATTGAATATATAGATTAAGTAAAATACTACCAGAAAGGAACTTTTGGATGAAATAACTAGATAGGTTGAGAAACAAAACCCCTGGCTATGATATAGTAATCAGCAGGCTCTGAATAAACAGGACCATGTACTCAAGTAAAGCTTTTTGCATATTATGAAAGTGGCTCTCTGCACAAACTTTGTTTAACAACTGTATTTACATCTGTCTGCAATCCTCAATTGAATTGACTATTTGGAAATTCTTTGTAAATATTGACTGCTCTTCACTGTGACTATAGATACTGGCCAGATGGAATTTGGACTCTATGGGACAGTATATAGTTTTAATCTATGTAATCAGTTGCTGAAATCTATATAAAAACAGTTCTTGAGAATCAATGCAATGAAACTGATAGATTAAACATTTCTGAAAGTGTTCATTAGTGACTGCTCTTTTGGATACTATACACAATTCATTGGAAATAGAAACCATTCTCATGGGAATATAACATGAGATGGCTAAGGAGAATGATATTGACTGTAAGTTCCTCCTCAATACATATATTGATCTTTTCTGAAGTATATTATTAATGGACTGTCCTTCAAACATAGAGGTTATCTGACTAAAAGTTTGTCTGTAGCTAAGCAGTGTAGATTGTGACTTTTGAGGACCGGGGTTTTCCTTTACTTTTGTCAATTCTTTCTAAGGCTTTGACCGATCACCCCAACTCAAGTGTAGACACATTAAAAAACAAAACAAAACAAAACAAAACAAAACAAAACAAAAACTGAGTCTGTTCACTCATCTTTAGACTTCCGTAAAAATCTATCTATTGTGATCTGTCCATAGCTACTGGGTAAATATTGTTTCAATAAATCATTGGGTGATCTAGTTTCTTTATGTGTCTTTCATCTCTTCCTTTCTACTCTCCACCTCCTTTCCTCTCTCCCTCCCTTCTGTCTCTTAAATCAGGGTACAATGATTTTTAATCTTTGTTGTTTTCATGATGGACGTGTTCTTCTAATATTTGTTACTAATACCACTTTATCTTTTTCTTAGTTTCAATACTCTGTTGATATAGTTAAATATAAAATAAAATGTATATGATTTTAAGCAACTTTCTTTATTGTTAATTTCTAATTGTGTGTGGGGGTGGGGGTGAGGTGTGAGTATGCACAGGAGTGCAGGTGAGTGCTGAGGGCAGAAGAAGTGTCAGATTCCCCGGAGTTGACATAGACCTGGTTGTGAGAGCACCTCATGTAAGACCTGAACACAAGTCTTCTATAAAAATATTAAGTACTCTTAACTGCTGAGTCACTTCTCTTACCCTGATTTTATATATACACACATATACATATAAATATAAATATATATTATATATGTATATATAAAATTTAAAAACTTTTTAATATAAGAGTGTTAGGCAACATCGTTAATATATTCTATCATTCTCCATTGTGCTCATTTATACAGCATTAAATATTTACATATATTTCTTTCTTGTAATTGATTTTAATTACTATAATAGTCTGTAACTGTGTTGCAGATAGAAATTAATGAATGAGGAGAAATTGTAGGATAGAAAGTTTTTTTTTCTTTTTTTATTAATATTTCTTTAAGTACCATGAAGACAGATTATTATTGGTATCCCCACTCTTTAGAACAGTTCTTGAAGCATAATGGATGATCAATAAATATTTTAGAAGGAACAAATATAAATTAAAGAAATATATTCAGTCAGCCTCACTGAGTTTGTCAAACTTCATAACAGTGACAGAATGAACCCTCCTCCCTCATAAACACAACTTAAGGGAAGGATGATATCTTTGAGCTCATAGTTGCAGAGATTTATGCCTATAGTTCTCATTTAACTCCATTAGTTCTGTTCTCATAGTGAGGCAAGCTACTCATCTCACATTCAACAGGAAGCACAAAGAGAAAAGACAAGAGCCCACATATACCCTTCAAAGGCACACATCCAGTGAACTAAATCCAGCACTTAGCCCTATCCTCCTAAAATTTCCACTGCCTCCCCAGAGGTGCTCCTAGCTGGGAGTCAGGTGTTCAGCACATGAGTGTAGGGGCTAAATTTCATATTCAAACAGCAGCAATGACTTGCAAGCTGGTCCTCCAACCTATTAAGTAATTTTCCCCTCAATGTATTTGCTATTTGCACTTATTGCCCTCTGCTTTCAGTGCTTTAAGATATCCATGTAGTTAATCTTATCATTTTATTCAGACCTGTGTTGAAACATTACTTCTTTAAGTATAATTTACTTCTATGGTCTGTTAAAGCCATCTGCTATCAACTATTCCACTTCAACAGCTCTTATCTTGCTTTATATTTTCTTGACGACACACATTACTCTGCATTATTCTGCAATATGCCTCTGATGATATCTTGCTTCCCTTCCTTTATGGTACTGCCACAATAGAATATGAGGTCTGTAACTTCTAAAACTACATCAATTTAAGGTCTCATCAGGAAACAGGAGTTATAGATAGCCCAAATAAAAACACTTTAAAGGATTATTTACATTAAGTTTGGGCAGGGTTAAGAGAAGATGGAAAGTATATTGGAAGTAGATCTGAAACTGCCAAGAGAAGGAAAGAAAGGTACTACAGCCAATGAGAGCTAGAGAGAGGAAGGATTGGCCAGTAAAAAGATAAAATCTTAGAGAAACGCAACTGCTGACATACAGACACAAGACATGGAAAGTTAGGGACAACAGCAGAAAAGATTATGAGTTTTTCTTTTGGATTTTATAACTATCTTCAAAAATTATATCTTACTGTTATGGGATGTTCTACCAAGCAGAAGCTCTATGGCAAGGAGCCCAGGTGAGCCATTGCTTACTGAACAATATTTTTGGAGGTTTAGGAAGTGCTGCCTTGTGGGAGGAAGTATATCACTTGAGGGGTGGGCTTTGGGAGCTTAAGGTCTTGATTTACTCCCCATTTTATGCTTTCTATTTTGTGCATGTTGTTCAAGATGTGAGTTCTCAGATTCCTGCTCTGGCCACCATGCTTGCTGTCTGCTGCTATGCTTTGATGGTAATGGCATTTCATCTGTCAGGAATCATAAAGCTAAATAACCTCATTACAAATTGCCCTTTGCCACAGTGTCTTATCACAGCAACAGAAAGGTAACCAATACACAGATCAATAAATATTTCCAAAGAATAGTAAATGGTGTTGAGGGCTTGGAGCAAAGGACCTGTGATTTTGTACTGTTGTGAAATTCTATCATACAGGAAAACATCAGGTTTTATTTTGGGGGCATGATAGTTGTCTGGCACTTATATTTAGATAGCTGTTTGGAAAGAAGAAAAGTTTTTTATCTTTTGTTTATTGTTTCAATCTATTAATCACTGATTTATAATTTATGGATTATGTCTTGATATGCAAAGATCATGGGAATGTTCTAATAATTAAATTTTAGAGATACATTTGTAGATACATGGTTGTATTTCTAAGGGTAAAATGTTTTACATGTATTAAATGATACCTACTGGATTGCTCTATTTTTAAACAAAGTAAGTGCAAAGGATTTAATGGCATTACAGATTAATTAGTTTTAATTCTGACCTTGATTATGAGGATTTATAAGGATGAATATTATAGACAGGGGACATAAATATATGTATGATCTCAAGCCTAAGTCTCCTATGTGTCTTTAATTCCTTAATTCTATTTTATTATACAAACCATCCTGGCATCATTGTGGAGGATAGACTAGAGACCAGTTTCATTTACTGATAAAGAGAAATCATAAGGATAAAATACTAGAGAGAAAGTGATGACTTTAGATAAGGCATATTGAGTCTGAGGTAAATATTGAATATCCAAAGTGCTATGTATTTCTGGAAACTAGGATATTTGGATCAGAATATGAGGAAAAGATTGAAAATCATGTGGTAATTGAATTTATGAAAAGATAAAATATAAATAATATGCAGTCGAAAAAGAAACAAAACCTTTTCAGACCTACACTTCATACCACCTCTGAGCAAACCAGAAACCAACATGCTGTGTACTTGAATACCTTCAGTGAATGTGTGTGATTGTGATGATGTGGTCCATAGGCCCTGAAGTACAGAGCTTAAAGTGAACTGAGAAACAGTATCAACGGGTGAAGCTGTCTTAGTGACTAAGGCAACCTTAACTAGAAAAGGTTATCTGAAGAAGGATGACCATTGTGTGGACACTTCATTCCTCCTTAGAATAAGGAACAAAATACCCATGAAAGGATATAGGTACAGAGACAAAATTTAGAGCTAAGATGAAAGGATGGACTATCCAGAG
>NC_034613.1:108916877-108918391 GCF_900095145.1 Mus pahari | reverse complement strand
TCTTCCTTTTCTTCTTTCTTCCTTTTCTTCTTTCTTTCTTTCTTTCTTTCTTTCTTTCTTTCTTTCTTTCTTTCTTTCTTTCTTTCTTTCTTTTTTCCTTTTTTTTTTTTGAATGAGGGAATCTAAAGCCTGAATGTAGCCCTTGAAAATGAGAAAAACTAGTTGAAAAGAAAGAGAGAAAAACACCAAGATAGGGAAACTCTTGAACAATGTATGAAATAGGGTCAAGATGATAATGGAATAATTTGTATGGAAGGTGTGTACTGAGGAAGCTAATTCTCCACCCGCCCCCAATGTTTTAATGGACAGCATTAAAGAATGTGTAGGTGGGTATAGTAAGGTTTGTGGTACTAATACAAGAAAGTGAAATAGTTTATATTTCATCTAATTATATAGGTAAAGGCAAAGCTGAGGAAAAAAATGAGTTTGGTGATGGTGAAGTCATGGTGTATGGTGTTTGAGGAAGATGGTAAAAACCTAGAAGGGAGCCATTAGAGTTTGAACCTTTCTAACCCTGACCAGTTTCACTACTCTTACACTGTTAAGAATCTACTGCATGAGGAATGTTGTCCCACCCTGCCCCCACCCCCACACATTCAGAGTGAGCCTGTCCACTTCAATTAAGCCAGTCATGAAAACCTCTCACAGGAATTAATGCACACATGCCAACACAATCCAGACAATTCTGTGTTAAGATTCCCGTCCCAGGTGATTTTCAATGGAGTCAAGAAAACTCTGAAAACTAGTCAACATAACCAGGGACCTAGCTGCCTCCAATTTGGACCGACTTCCTTCTTTTCTTTTCTTTTCTTTTCTTTTCTTTTCTTTTCTTTTCTTTTCTTTTCTTTTCTTTTCTTTTCTTTTCTTTTCTTTTCTTTCTTTTCTTTTCTTCTTTTTATTAGATATTTTCTTTATTTATATTGCAAATTTTATCTCCTTTCCTCATTTCCCTTCAGAAACGCCCCATCCAATCTTCCCACCCCCTGCTCACCAACCCACCCACTCCCACTTCCCTGTCCTGGCATTCCTCTAAACTGGGGCAAAGAGCCTTCACAAGACCAAGGGCCTCAACTTTCATTGATGTCTCACAAGGCCATTCTCTGCTATATATGTGGCTGGAGCCTTGAGTCCCTCCTTGTGTACTCTTTGGTTGGTGGTTTAGTCCCTGGGAGCTCTGGGGGTACTGGTTGGTTCAAGAGATAAACATACATTGGTTAGGTCAGAGCCATTAAACTCTAATTACATATAATTATTAGATTCAACAACTGGAGATCAAGCCTTAAGCAATGCACCTTCTGGGCCATAGTTTATATCCAAACCATAATAATGAATTGTTGAGAAACTTCAAGCTGCTTTAACATTTTTGACATTTTAGGCAATGAGTTATTTTAAATTTTACTTTTTTTTAATTCACTGCCTCTTTCTTTCTTTCTTTCTTTCTTTCTTTCTTTCTTTCTTTCTTTCTTTCTTTCTTTCACTTTATATTTTATTCCCCACCCCTCCCATCCACCCTC
>NC_034613.1:108877382-108916292 GCF_900095145.1 Mus pahari | reverse complement strand
TATATATATATATATATATATATATATATATATATATATATATATTTATATTGTATGTATATTCTCCCTCATGTCCCTGCATCCTCCTTTTGTTGCTCTTCTCAGGTTTTCACTGTTTACAATAATCACATCTACAGTAACATCTATTTTTATCACATCTAATTTTATGTCAAATTGACACAAACAAGAATCTTTTGGGAAGAAGGTACCTTATAAGGTGGCTTATATATAAGTATATAGAGTTTATTTATATGTACATGTATGTGAAATTGTTTGTGCATATATAATTTTAAATAATTGTATTAAATCTATGAAACACAAAAGACAGAAAATATATTTTACTCTTGTGAACAATTCAATTATCTTCCCTTGTATCCACTTTCCAGGAAATGCTATAATCTTATACCTGATTCTTATGTATATATGCTAATTTTTTCTAATTAATTCCTATGTTGTTAGATACCTAGGTTGGTTCTATAACTTAGTTAATGTGAATAGTGCGGGATAAGCACTATTTGAATTCCCCTATGATATCTCTACTTAGAATTCTTTGGAAAAATACATGTGGGTGTTATATCTGTGTCCTGTGGAAGACCTATTGCTACATTTTGAGGCACCTTCATATTTATTTCCATAGTACCTGGACAAATTTACATTCTCACTAGCAATACATAAGGCCATAGTTTTGTTTCAATTCAAGTTACAATTTGCTAATTTTTATTTGTTTGTTTGTTTGAATGAATGAATGAATGAATGAATGAATGAATGAATGAAGATACTGTGTTGCCTACTTTAGTGTCAAATTGACAGGAACTAGAATCTTTTGGAAAGAAGGCACCTCAAGTGAGTACTTGTCCCCCAACAGGTTGACGTCTGGACAAGCATTTTCTGTGATGCATTTTCTTGATTGAAGACTGATGTGGGAGTCCCTAGTTCACTAACAGTGCCACCCCTGGGCTGGTCATTTTAGGTACTATGACAAGTCAGGCTGAAAAAGCCTTGGGGAGCAAAACAGTAAGCAGAATTACTCCCCAGTCTCTGTACTAGCTCCTACTTTCAGGTTCCTGCTATAAATTCTGCTCTAACTTCTTGCCTTGCATGCAGTACTGTGATCAGAACTTGTAAACTAAAACAAACACTTCCTTCCCCCAAAGTTGTTTTAGTCATGGTGTTTCATCACAGCAATACAAACCTTATCTAAGACAGCTAGAATCTAGCTCTTACATCTGACAGAATATGAATGTCTAGAGTTTACAAAGAAGACTAAAACTAAATAATGACTGTACTGGTCTTTAAAGTATGATCCTGAAGAAATAAACATCTTGGTGAAGCTGGTTAGAACATTTTTGGGAATCACTTAAACCTAATTGAGAAACTTTAGGGATAGACCCAGCAGTCAGTTCTATAAGGAGCTCTCCTTGCTCATTCTGAGGCTGCTTGTACTGACGTTTGTGAACCACATCTAGCACTATGTCAAATGACTTGCCTAAGCTTATTTCTCTTGTTCTGTGTCGGATGGTCAATTTTTATCTTTGATTACATAGTTTTCAAGAAGCATGTTGGATATGACTAACCATAGAAAAAAAATTAAAAAAAAAAAAAAAACAAGAGACATTAGTGCTGTTCTACACCTATCCCTTTTGCACACTCCTAGACAGGATTGGAAAGAAGAGTGGAAGAATTAAGTAATCCAGGAAGAAGCTGAAGATGAGGTGAGACCAGAAATTTTTGTGCTATATTACGATAAAAGTGTAGTTGAAAAACTAGAATGCATCTTTCTCCCTCTACCTCCCTACCCACTCTGTGTGTGTGTGTGTGTGTGTGTGTGTGTGTGTGTGTGTGCTATATACAAATGATACCTTGCTTGGAAAGGTTACCATGCCTGTTGGTGAAAGTAATTACTTCACCTCTTTACTTACCCTTGCTTCAGCATAATTTAGCCTCAGTAGGAAGTAACTTACTCTCACCATGGGTACAACTGCTGTTATTCAAATAGATCTTGCTGCCTCTGCCAGGCATTCTAAAGTGGACTAAATTCTGTATTGCCATTGCTTTGACTCCCTCTTTTTACTTTATAACTGCAGTTGCCCTTGGAAGCTGTCTCTTTTCCCTGCTGCTAGCATCATATAACATCATATTGAAAGTGAGAACACAAAGGTGGGGAATACATTCTTTATTTATTTTGAGAGAAACCAGTTATTAACTGAGCCTTTATTCTTAAGCGGCTTACTAGTGTTCTGACTGAGAAAGGTAGTCCTCTTTGAAAGGTACCACACGGTATAGTAGTTAAAGATGTCATTGTTACACACAGAGAACTTTAACCTGACAACTGCCTGGGGATATTCCAGAAAGAACTTCTTGAAAGAAATTAATTGTGCAACACACATAACCTAAGCAAAATATCCTTAGATAATAATAATAATAATAATAATAATAATAATAATAATAATAATACCTAATGAGTTTTAAATACCTGTGGGATTTGTCATTACCACCTGTTTGGGACTCTAGAGATACCAAGTCAATCATTATCCTCTTTGCTGTACATCTATTAGAGGACACTAGATTCCATAAGAAAGTCTTTTCTATCACTCCTATTGAAGCCCTTGCTATGATAGTAATTTTCTAAACACTCTACCTTCCTTCTGCATTTTCTGCTCTCAAAATACCTCCTTTGGGTCACTGTCTTAGATATGTGTAATTTTTTTCTTTAATTTTTATTGGTTATTTTATTTATCTACATTTCAACTGTTACCACCTTCCCAGTTTCCCCTCCCCAAACTCCCTATCCCCTTCCCAATTTTGATGTGTCCTTAGCCCATGTTTTAGTTCAGGTTCTCCAGAGCAACAGAAACGGTGGCAAGTAAAGGATGCCCTGATGTGTCCCTCTTAGGGACTCTAAGACCAATTAACTCATGGGAAATTGGCAAAGTCATTACTCAGATGAGGTCAGGCTCAAGAGAAATGGTAAAGGTTCCCCCAGGACTCAACTAAGTATGAGTGCTTATGAAAGATTGATCAGTGTGTGCAAAGACTATCAACCGCATCTTCCTCTTCCCATATGTTTACAGCTTGAGTTTGCTTGCCTTTAGAGATCTCCTATCAAGAGAAGCTCATCCTTCTAGTTTCCTCCTACCTGTCTGAGAATGCCATTCTCCTCCTGATTCCCTTTGGAACAAGGTGTAGTTAATAAATGTGCTGAGGTCCCTGTTTGTAGTGGTAATGGTAGCCTTAGAGAACACCACCTGATCCCATGTTCACTGTTCATATGTCTGCTTGTACTTTCTTCATTTTCTTGCCAACACCTAGCCAGAGTGCTCAAGTTGCTTGGGTCTTGAAAAGAACCAATCAGCTGTGTATATAGACAAATGAGAATGGACTTATTAAGGAACTTCCTCATAGATTATGGTGGCTGAGTCATGAAAGGATGCAGGCTGGAGACCCTGAGATGCTTGTCTGTGTCTGATGGACTGTGGTGGTTTGAATATGGTTAGCCCATAGGGAGTGGTATTGTTAGGAGATGCTGCATTGTTAGAAGTATATCTTTGTTGGGGTGGGCTTTAATGGTCTCCTCCTATGCTCAGGCTCCACCCATTACATAAGAGAGCTTCCTCCTAGATGCCCAAGGATACCAGTTTTCTCCTGACTCCATTTGGATCAAGATGTATACTCTCAGCTTCTCCAGCACCATGCCTGCTCAGACACTGTTATTCTTCCTTCCATGATGATAATGGACTGAATCTCTGAACTTGTAAGCTAGCTCTAATTAAAAGTTGCTTTGGTCATGCCCTCTCTTCTCAGCAATGGAAACCCTAAGACATGGACAGATCCAGGCAAGCTGATTATGTAACTCTTGGTTCAGGGCTAAACACTTGAGAACCTAGAACATGGGGTTGCTGGTGTAAGTCCTAGAGTCCAAGGACTAAGGAGTCTGGACTTCTGATGTTTCTGATCTCTGAGCATAGTACATGAGTATTTACCAGCTGCAGGGTGGGATCAGATGGGCTCCATCAGCACTGAGGACAGTTTCTTCTTCACCTAGTCAACATAGACTCATGTATTAATTTCCCCTGGAAAGACCCTAACAAAATCACAAAGATATGCTTTATTATGTCATATTTCTTAATTGCTTTTTGAAGGACTTTTGCCAGTACTACAACCACAGACCCAAAGTAATTGAAGCTAATTAATCATGAAATACAACTCTAAAACCATGAACTCAAATCTTTTCAAAGATCCTTTGTCTAAGGCTGTTATAGCAATGAAACTTTCTTGTTTTATTTTTCTGTTGCTGTGGTAAAATACCTTGAGAAAAAACAGAGAATTCATTCTGGCTCACAGTTCCGGGATATAGTACATCATGATGGGAAACTCAAGTAGCTGAATCCTGAAGCAGCTGATCAGAATGCATCCACAGTCTGGAAGCAGCAAACAATCATTATACACTCCTACACAGTTCTCCCATTCAAGAGTTCAGGATCTTATCCAGGGGATAGTACCACCCACAGTAGGCAGGTCTTCCCATCTCAACACAGTGATGATCATCCACCACAGGTATACCTATAGGGTAATCTAATCTAGATAATGCCTCAGGTATGTCAAGGGTCTTGTCTCCTAAGTGATTCTAGGACCTGTCAAGTTGAGAATGAACACTAAACATCATACAAATGCCAATGAAACTGTTAGTAAATTACATCTTTGGACAAATTAGAGCCACAGAACTTACTTTGTGCCCCACCATTACAAACTACATACAATATTTTTTTTTCACATTTTTATATGCTTCCCATTGCTGGTGTATTTGCCCAATTTTAAAATAGCTTTTGCCCTTCCTCTCCATCTCTTACATGTACTTATTATATTGTTTTTTTTCTTTTTGTTGAGTATCTTAAATTCCTTTTGAAATGTGCAAAGCTAAAGTCAACAGTTATATAAATAAATACAGTCAGTCATTCTCCTTCTCAGAAGGATTCATGACTTTCTCATTGTCAGTGAATAGAAATCATGAATTTCTTATTTAGTCAACATACTCCATGATGTGGCCCAAATCTACTTTTTCATTTTATTTCTCACTATCTATAGTCCATCAGACCGGCTCCCTTGTCTTTCTTCAAATATCTTATACATTTTCTTACCTCCATGCTTTTGTGCAGGCTATTGCTTTCATTGGCTCGTTTTCCTTTTCAGATGCTCTCTATTAAATTCTATGGTTCCACTTGCTCCTACTTCCAAAGCCCTTCCTTGTTTCAGATTAACTTAATGATTTGTCTTCTGTACAACATATGTATTACTAACTTTATCATATTCACCTTTGCATTATAAAGATTTGTATATTTAGCATATACCAATATCTCCTCCATGCTCTGAAAAGTTACAGATTCTTGAAAGCAGGGGACAAGTTTCACTCCTAACTGCATCTTCTCTGCAGTATGTAGATCTTTCTACTGTACACAGCTTCATATGTAATAGGATGGTTGTCTAGTAAATTTAACTGTCTAAAATAAAAAATGAAACTGTGGTTCTATTTGGGTAGGAGACCTCATGCTAGCATACACAAACACACAGACACANACACACACACACACACACACACACACACACACACACANAGAGAGAGAGAGAGAGAGAGAGAGAGAGAGAGAGAGAGAGAGAGAGAGACCCATTTATACTACCTGAAAATTCAATAAAAAAAAAAAAGATTTTGCTGTCAAAGGGTCAATAGCGCTTCCTCTTTTTAAAAAAAATACTTGGGATTTTTAGTTTTTAATAGGCCATTAGCCAGTGGTTATTGGATTATTGGTGGTGCAAGCTCTAAAGAGTGTGGTAAATGAAGGTACATATTCACAGACGTGGCTATGGACACACTGATAAAATAGAAAACTAGGACAACAGTGGTTTGTGTCTTTTCTTTTTTTGTTTTTTTGTTTATTCTTTTTTGTCTTTTGCCATGGTAAGTTATTGAGATGTTTGGGTCCTATTAAGGTGCACAAACTGTTTGAAAAATCATCACATACACTGAATTTGATACTATGTCTTTAGAGCTGGAGAACAGAACATAGATACCAAAAATAGATCTGATGAGTGAGTGGAGGGGAATTCCTAGTATTACCAAATCAGGAAGCTGGAATTTATTGAGCTGAAAACCATAACAGGAAAAGCAAAACAAAACAAAACGAAACAGTGATCATTTTTCATTCTTCAAGTGGATGCTGTTAAATAAACATAGTAAGGGGGCAGAAGTTTAAAACAATGCTTATCTTTCTCACTTGACTCTTTATGTTCACACAGCATGATGCCTTTTTAAAATGACTGTTTCTAAGAACTATCTGCAGGAAATACATTCTGTTGATTTTACTCATCATGCTCTTTATATTGACCAGCTCTGTAAAATGCAGAAAGAAACAGAGCAAAGAAAATGCAAGAAAGACAGCTGAGGAGCAGCGAGGAAGAGACAAAGACAAGTTCTAAGTAATGATTTTGGAGATTTTCATTTAGGTTAGAAAAAAATGGCATTCAGCATGCTGCTACTGACATATGGTTCACTCTATGACCCTCAGAATCAAACAGTATGTATAATCCAAAGCTTGCCAGAATCCAAAACTTTCCTATTAAAGTCATTCAAGATGCTTTGCTTCACAACAACGGAAATACATTTCCTGCCTCTCTTTTTTTTTTGCATCTCATTTTTTTTAAAATTCAAGAGCAAGCTTAATAGTTTGACTAAAATTTCTGCCTCAAATAAACTAGTACAGCAGTGTTGAAGACTATTTTTCTGTTTTTATTCATGACCTAGGTCACAGACGAATAGAAACTTTGAAATCTTCAAACAAGAAAATGCTTTTGTGTGTCTGTGTTTGAAAGATACCACATGTATCTATCATTTAGTTTAGAAGGATGTTTGATTTCGGCTTGTTATATGACCTCTATTATTAGTGATCCAAGCAGAGGAACATTTGAAATAGAACTGGCCCCTTTTGCCATGTGATTGATTGTTTTCATAACCTAAGGAATTTATTTCTATTCTACAGAATAACTTGGGAAAACATTGTATTTTTCTTTAGGTCTTCACATGTCATCTTCACAGAAGCTGCTTGAATAGTAGGAGATAATAGATACATGTTACATGAAGGTATTCATTCAGATTCTGTTCTATTGCTAACATTCTAAGTTAGTTACATCCTATCTTTGTTCTCATACCCGATCCCCTTAAATAATCAACTAGAAAGTCATTTATGGTGGTGTAGTTCTGTCATCCTAGCAAGCAAGAGGCTGAGCCAGGAGGATCACAAATTTGAGGCTGTTCTGGAAGAGCAATAGACTATCTGAAAATAAAAGCAAATAACAGAAAAACAAAACAAAACAAAAAACAAAAAAATCCCCAAACAAACAAACAAACATAAACCCAAAACCCATAATCATAACAGAACTGTCCTTGTCTTAGTGTTTCTTTAAACCCTGATCTCCATCCACATCACTATTATATGCCACTTCAAATCCATTAAAGGGAAAATAACACTCTTTTGGTGTTCAATAACCTCTTTCATTTGACTCCTCTGCATCATTCTTCTCTTGCCTGCCATTAAGGACTCCCTGGTTTGTACTTATGTTATAGCTATGCATACAGATGTTATATACTTATAAACACAAGACACACACACACACACACACACACACACACACACACACACACACACACTTTGACTCTTTATTTCTTCCCTATCTGGACCAGCTACCTCTTTGTGTTCACCTACTTTTGGAAGAAGAAATCCTACCCACGTTTTAAAGCTCTGTTTAAATATCTTCTGTCTCACAGTGTTACTTTTGATACAACTTTTAACCTTTCTGCTCATGTTATTTTCCTTTGTAACTCCTGAAGTCCATGGCCCTACCTTCTAATCCCATAGCAGTACAGAAGTTATTCTTATACCACCAGTTGTCACTAATCCCTTGTTGTACAATGAGAATGAACCTTCATGTCTACCCCTGGATCACAGAGGTTTTCTCTCTTAATCATTTGAAAATGCTCTCACTGCTCTGATTAAGGAAATGCACATCATAGCCACCTTTCCATACACACAGGGGACCTGGCTCCTCTTTGTGTATGAAATAGCACTAAGTTCATTAATAGAAACCAATAGTTTTGGACAGATAGTTTGGTCTCTGAATTAGTATTTCAGGTTGGCATAGCACAGCAGGACAGTTGTCCCCTCAGATATTTGAAGGAATGACCTCACCATCAATTTAGCCTGTAGAATGTGTGACTCTGCATGAGACAAAGCCTTAGATACATCAATACAACCATGCTGGCAGGCTCCAGATAAGAATTTGTTTAGCTTCCAGTAGCATTTGCATAACTCCCAGAACTCAAGCCCCAGGTGCCAACAATACTCAGAATAATCTTTACAGTTGTCTGAGGGTTTAGTTATCTCCTACTGATAAAAGGTATTATTTAGCATTTCTTGACTCCGTTTAAAAGCAAATGTCCTGTGTGCACAAAGAAAGGCTTGAGAGTTCCCTTCCTTGTTTGTTTGGTGAGTTAAGTTGGCAGGCAACCACCAGAGGGAAATTGATGTCTGTTAGTGTCACAGGTGTGATTTTTGCAAGCTCTCCTGGAAAGCATCCAAGATGTCACCGTTGTGATGCCTGGTTTCCCTTTGAGGGGCAGGGGAGAGATTAAATGTATCCTATACTATTGTCATACCAAATATAAACCAGCAAGGTCTAAAAGCCACTGGAGAAATAACAGAAATGACAAAAGATTAAGTTTTGTCATTATTTGTAGAAAAATCATATTCTCCTCTAAAGAATTGAAATTTGTCATTTGTGGGTTCATTAGAAGTCCTCTGTGTGGAAAGAGTGAATAACCAAATGATTTGATTGTGTGGGTGGTCTGACAGCAACATCTGTCACCCATTGACCTCAGATGTGATACAGTTGATTTGGCTGCCTGGTGTAGTGTTGTTGCCTTCCTTCTTCATTGCTCCATTTGTGTCCCTCTTAAACTTGTGCCAAATTATCAGAGCTTTTAAAAACAGCTCCTTATCTCTTGTTTTGACTGAAGAGCTACGAACTATGTATGCAGGAATTCAACCACTTTAGGTCCATAATTACTTTGTGGGGAAGAGGAGCTAGAACTTCATTGTAGAAACATGAAAAGTACCTTACAACCACCCATTGTTTCTTCAATGAAGGTCCATATCTGCATATACTTTCAAAGACCATGTGAACTACTGAAGCTGCCACATATGGATTTGTGCCTTATAAACAAAAGAAAAAACCAACATGCTTTTCTCACAGTGAGTTGTTTCCATGGATGGATCAAAACTTCTGTTTGTGAAACAGAAGTTAAATAAGTGCAAAGCCCTTTTGGTGGAGGAACTCTGCCAATCTTTATTTTGTTCCCATGTGTACTGTGTATCTTTGTAGTAGGTGAGTATGTGAGCATGTGGTAGGTTTGTTTGTTTGTTGAGTGTTTGCCTGGGATACCCATTCCTCAGATAGAGGGGATAGTTTTCCCCATCCACAGATGTGCTGGAATTTGAATAGCTGCTAACAAAATCTGTTGGCAGCATTGCTGTTGAGGAACACTCCACAGAGTGACAGAATGAATAAGTTTTTTTTTCCTAGTGGCTAGAACTTCCTCTACTCATTGTAACATTCTGTTCCCAGCTTAACAAGCAGTGATATGGCCAGAAAATTCCTGCATAATTTTTGTTTTGGATCACTCTGAGAAGTCAGTTTACTCGTGTTTAGATAAATAGGACAATATAGCTCTGCCCTTGTGGAACATTCATTTCTTGAGTCTCTGGAGAGTCTTCACATAACTAGAATTAGGAAGACTGAAATATAACTAGAAGGAAGCCTGGATTCCTACTAGATTGGTAGATATGATGGCTCAGTATTTAATTTTAAGTACAATAGTAATACTACATTGGCTCTGACTTTCTAGATTGTTCATTCAATAAATATTTATTGAGTGCTTCCTATATTCCTTGTACTCTTAGGTATTTTGGATAGAGTTGTTACCAAAAATTCCCAGGTTTATAAGGTGTGCTGGTTAGTTTTATATATATTGTTAATTTGATGCAGCTACGGTTATATGGCAAGAGGGAAATTAACTGATAAAATACATCTATCAGATTGAAGAATGGATACAGAAAATGTGGCACATCCAGAATGGAATACTATTTATCTATTAAAACCAAAACATCATGTATTTTGCAGGACAGATCCTGAGAATATCATCCTGAGTAAGGTAACCCAACCCCAAAGGACACGTGTGGTATTTATTCACTTAGAGTTGGATATTAGCCATAAAATACAGTATACACATGCTATACTCCACAGACTGAAAGAAGCTAAACAAGAAGGAAAGCACAAACAAGGATGTTTGATTTTCACTTAGAAGTGGGAATAAAATAGTCATAAGAGGCAGATGGAGGGAGGGACCTGTGTGGGAAAGGGGATGGGGAAGGGAATAGGGGGTTCAACATCAGATTTGGAGGTGGACATATGGCTATGAAAATGAATGGAAATCTGCAACTGACTGGGGTAAGGAGGTGGGGGACATGTCCAAGATGAGACAGAGACAGGATAAGGGAGGCACCCAAGAATCAGTGGTGGTATTCTTAACTGTAACTCACAGCACTGGAGATATGGAATCTGAAGAGGCCACCTCCTGTATCCAGGCAGGAACCCCAGGGAAATGATTGGGACACCAACCCACTCACAAAACTTTTGATCCAAAACGTATTCTGTATACAAGAAATACAATGACAGTGGAATGGAGCAGAGACTGAGGTAATGGCCAAACAATAACAAGTCCAACTTGAAACCCATCCCATGCGTAAGGACCTGTCTCTGACACTATTAATGATACTCTCTTATGCTTGCAGACAGGAGTCATGCTAGCATGGCTGTACTCTGAGAGGGTGTATCCAGCTGCTAACTAAGATGGATGCAGACACCCACAGCCAAGCTGTGGAGCTCTAATGGAAGAACATGACGAAGGACTGGGGAGAGGAACTCCATGAGAAGATTAACAGAGTCAACTAGCCTGAACCCTTGGGGCTCTCAGAGACTGAGCCACCAACCAAACAGCATACACGGGCTAAACCTAGGCCTCCCTGCACATAATAACAGATATCTACCTTGGTCTTCAGGTGGGTCCCAAACAGCTGTAGCCAGGGCTATCCCAAAAGCTGTTGTCTGTCTGTAGAATATGTTCTTTTAGCTGGTATGCCTTTTCTGGACTCAGTGGGAGAGGATGGACCTAGCCTCACAGAGAATTGATGTACCAGAGTTGGAGGATACTGGAGGTTAGGGGGGAGATCCCCAGCTCAGAGGAGAAGAAGGGATCGGCGAGGGTATTGTGGGAGGATGTGACCTAGAGGGGGGCAGTGAGCAGGCAGGATATAATGTAAATAAGCACATTTTTAAAAAATATTTTGGAATTGTTTATCTCAATAAAAGGAACTCTGATCTGGAAAATAAAGCCTCACAGCTGGATCTTAGGGAGTCATCTTCCCAATTGTGTTTCCCTCCTTTCAGATTAACTCTAGTTTATGTGTTAGTTTGGCATAAGACTAACCAGCACATAAGTCTATTATCTCAAATACTTGATCTATAATGAAATTGTACAGTGATAAGATATGACATCACATCTTGATTTTACACACACATGCACACACACACATCACTTTTAATCACACAGTTAAAAAGAGGAGGTAAGAATTTAAAGGAGAGATAAGTCTCCTTTATATGATAATCTGGAAGAACAAGTTCCCAAGTGCAAATCACTGGACTTACAATGATATTCAGTTTGGCTCTTAAACTTGTTTTAAGTACAGGGGATGGGGGGATCATTGTGGCTGGAACACTTCAAGCAAGTGGACAAATAGCATCATTTACTAGATAAGTGGTTCCCAAAGTATGGTCAGGTACCTTTATAGTATAGACATGATAGATAGCAAGCTATTCTCTTTAGCTTAGGTGATAAGATACTGTATTCTCAGACACCCAATTTAAGTAGGTCCTGATAGTCCTCTGATCATGAAAAATGAGAGAAGTTATTTAATGAAATGCTTAGGCTCATGATACCAATTTCAATCTGGAAACTTGTTGGGAGTGCAAATTTTCAACCTTACCCCTGACCTACTGAACTAGAAACTCTAGAGCTAGGGAAAGTGAGCTGTGTCAGAACAAGTAACACAAGCCATTCTGTTTAAAAAATAGGAAATCCTAGGCTGGAATAGAACTGGGGAAGTGAATAGTTTTAGTTTAGTTTGTTTAATGACTTATTCCTTGTTTCCTTTCACTTAAAAGGATTACTGTTCCACATGTGCCCTTACATTAGTCTCCTACTAAAAAAGACACAACTGAGCTATTTAGTTCTTCCTGCTCATATTAGAGACAAATGGCAGTACTGCTGGAACTATGTCTCTGGAAACAGCATCATAGTACTTTTTTGGTTGTGTATAAACTATTCAGTTTATTCTAAATATAACCTTGTGGATTAGTGACTCTCATCATTCCCATTAGATAGATGAGAGGACGAGTCCCTTGCAGCATACTTGTTTGAGGAAGGGAACGAATCCAGGCAGTCTGATTCTGTAGCCAGATCAATAGTTATTCTTCTGTGCTGTCTTCTCAGTATACCTAAGAACCCTGGGGGTGATTTGATCTTAGGTAATATTGTGCAAGAAATTTCCCTCTGTCCTAGTTTGCTTTTTATTGTTATTTTCCCTTACAGCTATCTGCTATGAAGGAAAGCCAGGAGAGGAACTCAAGGCAGGAATTGAAGTTGAGGCTATAGAAGAGCACTCCTTAATGGCTTACTCCCCAACAGCTTCCTCAGCTTGATTTTTTTTTTTTTTTTTAAGATTTGCTCTAATCTCATGGAGGTTGACAAAGATAAGTGATTTTCTTTTTTTTCCAATTTTTATTAGGTATTTACTTCATTTACATTTTAAATGCTATCCCCAAAGTCCCCTATACCCTCTCCCCCACTCCCCTACCCACCCACTCCCCCTTCTTGACTCTGGTGTTCCTCTGTACTGGGGCATATAAAGTTTGCAAGATGAAGGGGCCTCTCTTCCCAATGATGGCTGACTAGACCATCTTCTTCAGCTTGATTTTTTTTAAGGTAGTTCTGGATCAGCTGCCCAGATGGGGCACAATCCACGGTGGGATCAGCAATGGCAGCTCCACAGATATGCCTGCAGGCCAATCTGAGGGAGGCATTTTTTTTTTCAGTTGCGATCTCCTCAGATTACCAGAGCTTGTGTCAAATTGACAAGCAACTAACCAACATACCTTCCCTTTTATTACTGATCACAAAGGTCAAGGAATGATTCTTCTAGTAGAAAGCTCTGAAAACTGAAACCACTTGCCTAAGATTACATAGCCAATCAAGTGTCAGAACCAATATTTAAATCTCAGGTCTGTAACTTTCAACTAAACATCAACACATTTCCATTGGAGTACAAAAACAAAATGGATATACCCAAACCACCAAAACCAGACATATCCAGCAACTTGTGTGTGTTTACCAGTGTCCTCTTTGCTTGTTATTATTAGCACAAACAGTTATTTTCCTGCCTTTTTCATGAAGGGCAATAGGACAGGCCTCCCAGAGAGAACAATACCATAGTCAGCAATAACTGCAAATACCAATCTCCTTAAATACAGAACTTGTGCAGGAGCGGAACATTAGGCTCTAGTAGTAGTGTCTTCAATTATGAGCTACACAAAATCAAAAACACAGCAAAAGCTAAGTAACATTACAGTCTCAAGTTTGCTAACTTTTCAGTTTGTTTGCTTAGCTTTGTTTCTAACTACCTCTTGTGCAATAAAAATTCACCCAGATTATGTATAGAAGTTGATTTTCTGCTCAGTCTGGATGCCTGTCCATTTAAGATTAAGGCTTTATCACAACACCTCAGCAAAATGAAAGATAAAATTCTACATTTAGACATAGATATATGAATATGACTAGCTTTTCTGCCTGAAACTTCTAGTCTACATTTATGAAAGTGTGGTATATGACTAAAGTTCTTAACATCAAATGAGTTTGCTATATAATGAAATTCTGTATTAATAAAATGTACTACCTCAGCTTGATTTTTGTTATCTATATATTATTTGTGTCGTTTCCCCTCATTACAATGTACAAATAAAATAAATTATTAATTCTGTTTTAAAATCTAGCTCTGACTAGCATTCATTTCCATTAGAGTTATCAAAGATACCCTTTGGAGACTTCTTATAGTAAGAGTGTAATGGAAAATTATATACTATAGAACAAATACAATATACTTCTTACTTATTGGGCCTTAAACAATTTCTACTTAACAAAACTACAACTATTCCTCAAGATAGACTTGGAAACTTTTACCATAAAATTTGTTTCAGTCTTGGCTAGTCCTAAAGCATAGTGCTTATAGAATGGCAGAGTGTTTCCCTAATGTTTCTTGAAGGGGGACTTTTGTTTGTAGATAATTTCTCAAATATAAATTAAGATTGGAGACTACAACATGGGGTGAGAAATAGTGCCCACCTTAGGATCTGTGAAAAAAATATTTTACTTAAGTATCAGCTTTCTCCATTGTCACTTTGGCTTTCCAGTACAAGTATGGCACAACAACTCCCAATACTAAAATAATAGTCGGCCATCAATGGGAGGAGAGGCCCTTGGTCTTGAGAAGATCATATGCTCCAGTACAAGAGAATGTAATGGCCAAGAAGCAGGAGTGAATGGGTTGGGAAGAAGGGCAGGGGGAGGGTATAGGGGACTTTCGGGGTAACATTTGAAATATAAATGAAGANAATATCTAATAAAAAACTAAAAACCAAAAAAAAAGAAAAGAAAAGAAAAGAAAAATGAAAAAAGAAAAGAAAAGAAAAGGAAAGGAAAGGAAAGGAAAGAAAAGAAAAGAAAAGAAAAGAAAAGAAAAGAAAAGAAAAGAAAAGAAAAGAAAAGAAAAGAAAAGAAAAGAAACTTCCTGGTCAGCACTGACATAACTTGCCCAAGTCTTGTGGCCAGTGTTCATGATGTCATCAGTAATAGGGTCTGGCCACCATGTTCTGGTGGGCAGCCAAGAGCAATGACAATAGTTTGCATTATTTTGAGGATCTCCATGACATCTCTCGGACACCTGAAGTCTAATAACTCATGGAAATTGTCCCACACCTAGCCACTATAACATCCTTGGTAGGGTAACACCAATCAAACTATTTCATTTTATATATGCATAAACATCCCTGCCTAGTATTTCCTCCATTGATCTTTCTTTCCAGGCTTCATTCTCCCCTTAGTTTTTGCTTGCCACAAAATTATTTTATTTATTTTTGTCTGGGCTGAACTCAACTATTTGCATGCAATGTAATTTGTTATATGCTATGGTTTTGTTTGTTTGTTTGTTTTGTTTTGTTTTATTTTGGCTTGAATTTCTTTCTTTCCTTCTTTCTTTCTTTCTTTCTTTCTTTCTTTCTTTCTTTCTTTCTTTCTTTCTTTCTTTCTTTTTTTTTTTTTTTGCAGACAGAGTTTCTCTACACTACATAGCCCTGGCTGTCCTGGAACTCAGTATTTAGACTAGGATAACCTTGTGTTCACAACATTGGTCTGCTTCTGCTTTGTGGGAGCTGGCTTATTGGCATGTGCTGCCATGCCCTGTGAATTTTAACCAGTCATAAAATATTAGTTTTATTTTTTCCATTTATTTGTATTTATTCTCTCTCTCTCTCTCTCTCTCTCTCTCTCTCTCTCTCTCTCTCTCTCTCTCTCTCTCTCTCTCTCTCTCTGTACGTGGTGTACGTGTACGTGTATGTGTATGTGAAAGGACACCTTGCAGGAATCAGTTCACTCCTTCTATCATGTAGGTTCTATGACTAAAACTCAAAACACCAGGTTTAGTGGCAATTATCTTTACCGACTGAGCCATATTACCAGTTTTTTAAAAGTAATTTTTATACTATTCTCCTATATGTGACTTTACTTACTGAACTTTGAATTGTTGAATTCCATTATTATGTTTACCATAAACTAATATTATCTCCTCTGTTGATCTGAAAACATGTTAACACTGGGTCAATGCCTTTAGCATTTTATTATGTATCATAGCATCTAAAATATTTCTTTGTTTTTTATTTATTTTTTTATTGGATATTTTCTTTATTTACATTTCAAATGTTATCTCCTTTCCCTGTTTCCCTCCCTCCCGGAAACACCCTATCATATCCTCCCTCCCCCTGCTTCTATGAGGCTGTTCCTCCACCCACCTACCCACATCCACCTCAATGCCCCTGATTCCCCTACACTGGGGCATCTATTGAACCTAGGACCAAGGACCTCTCCTCACATTGATGCATGACATGGCCATCCTCTGCTATATACACAGTTGGAACCATGTGTACTTTGTTGATGGATTAGTCGCTGGGAGTTCTGGGGGGTCTGGTTGGTTGATATTGTTCTTCCCCATAGGAGTTAGTTTCTCTAACTACTCTACTAGGTACCCCTAACTCAGTCCAATGGTCACCTGAGAATATCTGCCTCTGCATTTGTAAGGTTCTGGCAGGGCCTCTCAGGAGACAGCCATATCAGGCTCCTTTCAACATGCACTTCTTGCCATCCAAAATAGAGTCTGGGTTTGGTAACTGTATATGGGATGAATCCCCAGGTGGGACAGTCTCTGGGTGGCCTTTCCTTCAGTCTCTGCTCTACACTTTTTCTCCATATTTGCTCCTGTGAGTATTTTGTTCTCCTTCTAAGAAGGACCACACTTTGGTCTTCCTTCTTATTGAACTTAATGGGGTCTGTGAATTATATCCTAGTTATTTGGAGCTTTGGGGCTAATATCCACTTATCTGTATGTGTGTTCTTTTTTTGATTGGGTTACCTCATTCAGGATGATATTTTCTAATTCTATCCATTTGTCTAAGAATTTCATGAATTCATTATTTTTAAAAGCTGAGTAGTACCCCATAGTTTAAATGTACCACATTTTCTGTATCCATTCCTCTGTTGAAGGACATCTGGGTCCTTTTCAGCTCCTGGCTATTATAAATAAAGCTGCTATGAACATAATGAAGCATGTGTCCTTATTACTTGTTGGAGCATCTTACGGGTATATGCCCAGAAGTAGTACACCTGGAGTACTATGTCCAATTTTCTGAGGAACTGCCAAACTTATTTCCAGAGTGGTTGGACCAGCTTGCAATCCCACCAGCAACAGGAAGTGTTCCTCTTTCTACACATCCTCGCCAGCATCTGCTGTCACCTGAGTTTTTCATTTTAGCCATTCTGACTGGTGTGAGGTAGAATCTCAAGGTTATTTTGATTTGCATTTTCCTGATGACTAAGGATGTTGAACATTTCTTTAGGTGGTCCTCAGCCATTTGATATTCCTCAGTTGAAAATTCTTTGTTTAGCTCTGTATCCCAAACAACCCTACTATTTTAATAGGGTTATTTGGTTCTCTGGAGTATAACTTCTTGAGTCCTATTGACAGTGTCCTTTGCCTTCCAGAAGCTTTGCAATTTTATGAGATCCCATTTGTAGATTCTTGTTCTTACAGCATAAGCCATTGGTGTTCTGTTCAGGAATTTTCCCTTTGTGCCCATGGGTTTAAGGCTCTTCCCCACTTTCTCCTCTATATATTTCTAAAGTGAATTGATTTATATGTATCAGTGAAAAATGCCTAAATTTTATCTTTAGTTTATGCTAACCCTTTTGAGAAATAAATCCATCATTTCAAGGATAAGTCTCATAACAACTTTGTTCATATTACATTATTTTCCAGCAACCATGTGTTTGTGGTAGAATATCATTTGTAAGTCAATTTTGTTTTCACAGTTAGATTTAGAAAAGAGCACATGGTGTTTTCCATGATTTTTATATTTATGATATAACTACATTTATTAGAGTCAATAAGTCAAACCTTATTCACCCATATGATAGTGTTATAAGATGGAGCATTGAGCTGGCAATTGAGTCACGGGTACTTTGTCTTCACGAATGGATTACATGACCATGTATAAATAGGCCTCCTTTTTCTTGAGCAATTGTCTTCTTCCATGTAAGGGATTCCTTGAAAATAGAAGGACAGCTTACACCAGAAACAGAATCTGTTGGTGGCTTGATTGTGGACTTTCTAGTTTCTAAATTGTGAGGAATACATTTGTATTGACTACAAGTTGCCCAATATGTGTTATTTTGATATATAGCAATAGTAATGAACTACATTAAGAAGCAGTGAGGAACATAATTGAATCTGTGTAACCTAAACTTTATTCCCACAACTGTCAATGAATTTCCAATTTTGATTCATCATCTCTCTGTTTTATGACCTGAATATTTTCAAGCAGATTCAGTGTACTTATAAACAATTCAGTGTACATCACTGACAGTTAAACTGATATAAAAATATTTTCAATATAGAGCTAGTTTTCAATATAATATTAAAATTCAAGTTGAGTCTTTTCCTATAGATTTATAACTTTAGAAACACTGTTTTGCTCTGTTCTACTCACAAACATATAGGTAAGTTAGAAAAGCAGATGTTCTGAGAAAATGACAAGAAATATATGTGAAACATGAAAGCTGTTTTTTTGTTTCTGAAATGGACTTTAAATTATACCAGGAATCATGCTTTGTTTAAAATTTTTTTAAAAAAAGCTTTATGATTTTAACATGATAAATTACTATAATAATCCAATGAAAATTATATATTTACTTTTGGGAATATTTTGTTCAGCTGTGTTGTTTTTATTTTGGGGTATCTTAAGTTACATATAGAGTGGGCATATTCTGACTCATGTCACCCACCAATCCATTTAAACAAGAATGGATTGTTTTTCTAAGAATTATTATCAATTCTAAGCATTATTCTAAGAATTTCTTAATGTGATGACATTAATTAAGTGATAACATTATTTCTCAAATTATTGTAATAGGATTTTCTTCTAAACAGATTCTAAAATATTCCAGTGTTGTTAAGGCATATGTTTAAATAACTACTTACCCTTTTCAATTTAACAAATACTGTCCATGTAATAATTAGTTTACAAATGACAATAGTTATGTTTTAATTTAAGGTTTTCAGGTTACTGTTTAATAAGACATTAGATTGAACTACACATGTTTATAAACCCAAAATCAGCAAAGTGACACATTATGATAAGTTTTGGCATTAAGCACATATCCAATAAAGTGTTCAATGGAAGTGTTAAATAAACCTGAACCATACCTGCATGTGTAATGAACCTTAGAATTCAAATTGGTTTGGCATTTGTGCATTCTACCTGTGTAGTTGAAGGCTGTATTATTTCATATTTTTCTGTAGTGTTGGTGAAACATGAATAGGTAGATAGATAGTAATATCCTTGGTAGTGCCATAAATCCATGAAGGTAACATCAGTTTGAACTAACTGAAATAAAATGTACTTGGCTGCCTCTCAGCAAGTTAGGGATCAATGAACTCCCATTTCAGAGTCTTCTAGGATGAACCAAATTCAAATAAAAACTTCCCTGTAGGCATTAAAAGCTGAACTATAAGTCTGTCTCTCCATGGTATTTGTTCTTACAGTTTTCTTCACATTCATAACAGCTGTTTCTGTATGTTTTGATTTTTCTCATATTGTGCTCAATAAACTGTGTGATCTTATAACTTGATTTTCTGTCATTAATTTACCTCAAAATCTACATATACTTATACATAATTAATTTAGCCTTTTATTTTATTTATATTATATGAATTTGACTAAATCTAATTTATGAATTCATATACAAAGCTTTTATTTGAAAAAATTCCTTTGAAACAACATTTTTATTATACTCTTCTAGAATTTCCAGACTAAAGGCATTTCTAGCATATTGTTCCCAAGAAATTTCTCCCACTAAAATCAATTATAGGTTATAGTGTAGTTGTTTTTCTTACATGGGAAATGCAAAAGAAAAAGAGTACTTTAACTTTAATTGAGAAAGAAAATGATTTAGTCATGTGTCCTGATATCTAATCTTTAATCATGGGTACTTTGGGTTTTCAAGAGACAAACAACAACAAAATCCCTAGGGCAGTTGGATTTTTGCCCCACATTTTCCAGGCCTTTTGACTATAGTTTCTTTTGAAATGTTATAAAGAATCTATTTTTTGAATAATGTTTCCAATGAAAATTTAAGTTACAAACAGCATATCCAAGATTAAAGCAAAGAAATACTACTCAATCTCAGTCTGTCAGAGAGTTGGATTTTATGGTTTCATGAGAATAATTATAAAAGTCAACCATGAAGCTATGTAAGCTGCACAGCAGACAGTGCTGAGAAAATTCTTTCTAGTGTGTTTGATCAATAAGATTTATGTCACATTTTTGTGTTCATATATATTTGGGATATTTAATAAACCAGAATGAAGAGAGTCATTTTGATTAATTAATCAATCAATCAATCAATCATAAATTGTATATGAGTGTTTTGCCTGCTTGTATGTGTGTTCAAGTGTTTATGGTGGCCTTGCAGACCAGAAAGGATGTCTGTCCCCTGTATTGGGAATCCAACCTGGATTCTGAACAGAAGCATCAAGTTCTCTTAACAACTTAGCTGTGTGTTCATCCTTGAGAGTAATTTATTTTTGGTATGACAAACACTTTTGGGGACAGTTTTTATTTTAAAGAAACACATGGACATCCACCTAAATATCATAAATATGAAAATGAACAATAATAAAAAAATGGGATACCAATTTCTGGAAGCATTGAAAGCCTGTTTCTAGAACCCCATGATACTGTTCACACAGCATTGCATTGACCATCTCCTGGTAGCAAAGGAAGAGGGCATTTTTGGACAAACAACCATGACTTATATTGTAGATTTGGAACAAATAGTAGTAATATAGCATCTTTCTCACAGTGTCTGTATCTGAGAATAACTTTGAATATGGAAATTCTAGAGTATAATAGGCAGCAAACTTATACCATAAATAATTCTATACATAATCACCTGGTTCCAATCAACCTTTATTTTCTTATTAGAGGAAGACAAACAATATCTGTTGAAATAATCTAAGCTCAACGTAACACTTGTCCAAGAGTCAGGAAATGGAGCTCACTATCCCTGATGACATGAACAATGAAAGGTAAATGGAATAATGAAATCATCATCATAGAAATTATCATGAATACATAGCTATAATTTATTCTGTATAATAACAAAAATAAACCAATTTAAGGAGAGTCTTTTAAGTGACTGTTTCAAAAGAAGCTAGTATCTTGTCAGTCAATATAGTAACCATAATAATAAGAAAACTAGAGGATACAATATGTTGGCCTAATCAAGAGAATGGTAGAGTCAATATTATAATAAAAATGAAATACCATCAATATCACTTTTACTAACCAAGATACATTCTGTAGAAAGCAACCTAGAAGCTTTGATTATTCTTGACAGTAGCACTCACCAATCCCTTTATCTGTTGTTTAAGCTACCAATGTATTTGTTTGTTGGGGACCATCCGAGTTTGAACCTTAAAATTTCTGTATCCTGGAAAACCCCTCAGAGCTAGACAAATTATCTGTCTCATTTTTTATTTGAGCACCATGACTTTGGCTATGAATTTGTTCAGAAATGTGGCAAGGAATAGATTCTAGCCTTTGTATTGAAATTTAAAATTTTATCCTATGAAACACACAGTCTCTGTTAATCACACACTATTTTATAGTAAAATGCTATTGCTGGACAGGTAGACATAATGTACCTTGTTCTCTGCTCTGGACCTGTCCATGATTCATGAGAAGGTTGTATTAGAATTTTCTAAAGGATATATGCAAGTGAAGAAACAGGAGAAATTGTCTTCCGCCATTTTGAAGGGGGAAAAAATACCACTGTGATGGTTTCAATATGCTTGGCCCAGGGTGTGGTACTATTAGATGCTGCTGTGTTGAAATAGATATGGCTTTGCTGGAGGAAGTGTGTCCTTGTGGGTATGCTCTTTAAGATTCTCATCCTAGCTCTCTGGAAACAAGTCTTCTGTTTGTCTTTGGAACAAGATGTAGAACTCTCAGCTCCTCCTACATCATGTCTGCCTGGATGCCGCCATGCTTCCACCTTGATAATAATGGACTGAACCTCTGAACCTATAAGCTATCCCCAATTAAATGTTGTTCTTATAAGAATTGCCTTCGTCATGGTGTCCGCTCACAGCAGTAAAAACCTAGTTAAGACACTCATAATCTGCCATTCCCAAAGTAGAGATACAATAAAAATGGTGGTATAACGCAAGTTAATGTGTGAAAACTGAGACCAGAGAAACCATGATATAAATCCCTATTCACGGATAGGCAAAGACTGAATAGATAGGCAAATCTCTGAATCCAAGCAGGTAAACAAGAAACAAAACAAGGTGAATACTTAATTTCTTTGATTTTTTTTTAGTTGTATTAGATTCTCATGAAGAATTGGGTGATACCCATATGGTAGGGAAAGATAATGTCTTTTACTGAAATCATGATCCAAATGCTAATTTCTTCTGCAAAATCCTCACAGACATCTAGAAACAATGTTCAATTTGAAAACCACTTGGTATATTCAGATTTCCCTATAAAATTAACCATTGAAAAAGGAATTATGACACATAAATGTAACACAAAATCATGATGAAGAGAAAGTATGTAAATAAGATGCTTCTTTGAGAAAGAATATGTCAATGTATTCTGTAACTATTAACAATTAAACACAAAATACTTAGATGCTATTTTATTTTCAGTATTCAAGAACCTATTGGGAGGAACACAGTTTCTGCTTCTCTAGAGGGCTTTTAGATGAGACTATTATAGAATAGTTTGTTTCTGAGGAGTAAGTACTTTGTTGAGACACAAATGTTTTATTCACAAATAAAGTAAAATTGTGCTAAACTGGTCAGTCAAAGTTAACTGTATCTTGACTAGACCCAGAAATTTAAATTGGAATATAAATAGTCTCACTACTCTTTTTCACTTTACCCTTTCCCTTTGTAATAAAAACAAACATGGGTGTCTTAATTACTCTTCTATTGTCATGATAAGACCTCACGACCAAGGAAACTTATAGAAGAAAAAGTATATTGGGGGCTCACAATTTCACTGTAGTGACGGGGAACAGGGCAGCAGGCAGGCAGACATGGTGCATAGAGCTTTTATCTGATCTGGAAGCACTAGGCAGAGAAAGCTAACTGGAATGACAGGGCTTTTGAAACCTCAAAGCCCATCACCAATGACTCACCACCTCCAACATGGCCACATGGCCTAATTCTTATCAAGTGCCACTCCCTTATGATTTAGAAAGCATTCAAATAAATTAGGGTATGGAAACCATTCTCACTCAAACACCTAGAGTAGATATTCTAGTTTACTTTTCTGTTGTTAAGATAAAACACCATGACAAAAAGCAGCAAAGTAGTTTAGTTTACAGGTTATAGGTCACCATCAAGGGAACTGAAGGTAGGAATAAGACAAGAACTGAACAAAAGGCAATGGAGGAATATGCTTACTAGCTTACTCTCCAGGACTTGCTCAGTCAGCTTATACCACCTAGGAGTATATGCCAAGAGGTGGCACTGCCTATGTAGGACTCTTACATCAATCATTAATCAAGACAATGCCTCACATACTTGCTTTCAGGCCAATCTGATGAAGACATTTTCTCAAGTATGATTCTATTCATCCAGCTATAACTGTAGTGTATGCCAAGTTTAAAACCAAAAACTAAGGAAGGTGTGGTGGAATACTTGAAAGGGAGAGACAGTTGAATCTCTGTGAATTTGATCCCAGGCAGGTATGAACAGCAAGTTCCAGAACAGCTAGAGCAGTAACACAGAGAAATTCTTTCTGGAAAAACCAAACCTAAATACACTGAACCAATATGCAAAGTGGGTATTGTCAGGAATGTATGTAAGTATCAGGAAAATGGCTATATAATCCAAATTATTTCTGTGGAACAGAAAAGTTTTGCAGAAGGCTAAACAGCCATGTATAACTGGGCAAGCAAGTCTACCTTTAGTACAAGGTGTCTGTACTGGATAGCTTTGTGTCAACTTGACACAGNNNGAGTTATCACAGAGAAAGGAGCTTTAGTTGGGGAAATGCCCCCATGAGATCCAGCTGTGGGGCATTTTCTCAATTAGTGATCAAGGGGGAGAGGCCCCTTGTGGGTGGGACCATCTCTGGGCTGGTAGTCTTGGATTCTATAAGAAAGCAGGCTGAGCAAGCCAGAGGAAGCAAGCCAGTAAAGAACATCCCTCCATGGCTTCTGCACCAGCTCCTGCTTTCTGACCTGCTTGAGTTCCAGTCCTGCATCCTTTGGTGATCAACAGCAGTATGGAAATGTAAGCTGAATTAAACCCTTTCCTCCCCAACGTGCTTCTTGGTCATGATGTTGTGCAGGGGTAGAAACCCTGACTAAGACAGTGTCCTATGCCTCAGAGTGGTCAGAGTTTGGTTTTGCATTCTCACTGCATGGCTGTAACAGAGCAGTGCAGTTTTCAGGCAGAATGAAACTTGAGTACATACTATGATTTCCAAAAAATTGCTGACTTGGGAGGGATTTTTGTTAAATGGCAGCTTCACAATTTTTCTTTAAAAATGAAATTTCTTTTGTCTTATTTAACACTTTGATAGAAAACACAGTGTATTTGTTAAAAACTAGGTCTGCCCCCAGCCACCTTTAGCAGCTCAGCTCCAGCAGCCAATTCATCCCTAGCTGCCAAATGCAACACATTTCCACTGTTGCCTTGAGTCGCATACCCTTTTATAAAAGCCCACACCATCTGTCTCTTGTCCCCTCGCAGAGGAGTTCTTTTGCCCCTCTCCCAACTCTTGAGTGAGTTCTGCTAAGTGGTATTATCTTTGCAGCAGTCCTTGGCATGGGTCCACCTAGGTCTGTGAAACTCTGATAGTATTTTCCATGGAATCTGTAGATTAAAATTTGGAAGCCAAGTATGGTGTCTAAAACCTGTAATCTCAGCACCAAAGAAGTTGAGACAGAAGCATTGCTGTGAATTCGAGGCCAGGCTGGGCTACATAGTGAATTTTAAGTTGGGCATAGTCAGACCCTGCCTCAAGAAAATGAAAGAGGAAAGGGAGGGAAAGGGGGAGAGATAGTGGGGAAGGGGGTACAGAGAGGGGAGAGTTTTTGAAATGCTTTTAATGTGCTCAAAATTAAAACTCTACATAGAATGGCCAAAGTTCTCTTTGCCTACATTCCAAATATGTAAAGCCTATTTGAGTGATACATGCCATCATACATGTCATCTAGTATCTATCAGAGCCTTGATACAGAGGTGGAAATATTGTAATTTAATAAAGATTAAATGTCTTGAAAATGGCTTTCCAGAGTAAAAGACAATTAGAGGTTTTAAGTCTGCTTTATCTAACAGAAAGTTTCATATAGGATATTGTGATACTATGTCTGCTTTTGTCTGAATTTGTTAATATTCTATATTAAATTATGACTTTTTGTTTTGCCTCTCATTTGCATAATAATTCTAAATGCATTAATAATTTAATATTTTTGCTTTTCCAGTATAGACTATTACCATAACTAGCACTGAAAATGAATATACATTTTGCCTTCTAATGCCTTCTAGAAGATTTGCCAAAACTGACTCTTATAGGGGATATTTCTCATTCAAACAACAACAGACATAGAATTATACATAAATGAAAAGTTCACTAATGAGGTTAGTCTTAGATTTTCTGTCTTGTACTTTTAGAAACAATATTTTCACAAAGTTTTTGTTTTATCAAAATAACTAAAACTAAATCAGTTTCAAAAGTGCTTCAGTTTTGATAGACTAAAATGAAATAGTCTCCTTGAGTAATAATATTGATTTACCTTCAACTATATGTAGAAGATAGTTGTTTTTTGTAATTTTCCCCATTAAAACAGTAAACAGAATTGCTTACATTTCAGAGCGGAGGCCAGATCCTTGCAGGATTTTCAATTAAAAATAGACAAAAATATTTAAATTTCACAATGAATTATACAATATTGCACATTCACACACACATACATGCATAATATATATTTATAATGTACAATATGTACTATCTTTGGTCAACCTGCCAGCAAGGTAGAAAATAAGTAAGACCTCTGATTTGGGACACTTCTGCCATTTTTGTGACCTGATTAATCTATTTCTTATGCAGTACTCATTTAAATAATTTTATCATACTAATTTTAGATTTCTAAATTGCCTATACTTTGTGTGCAGAAACTGATGATGATTGTCATATCTGTGAAGTAATACAAAATAAAGAAACTTAAACTCCAGTCCTAGAGTTATTGGCAAGCATTAATTTGAAGTCTGCTTAATTGACTGTAGACTCAGTGTTCCATAGAAGAAACACTGAAACATAGAATCATTGGATATATGTGAAGTTATAATTTAATATGAGTAGTGAAAGGAGCGACTAGCAACAACTTCAAAGATTGAAATAATTTAAAAGACAAAAAGATGTATTTTATTTTTTTATATATACAGGTTTTGAGATCTCATTTTAAGCAGAGATTGTTGAACAGTTCACTGAAGAACATAAAAATAGATTTCTGAAGCAAAAATCTTGCAAACCAGTCCAGATAGCAGTGGTTCCTTTGTATGTTAAACCAAAACAACAAATATATAAGTATATATTTAGATGGCTATAATTTCAAATCTTGTTATTGAATTATACTTGGAGTTAAGAAAACTAGCTTTGCAATCATACTATCTTAATATTATATCTTGTTTCATGGAATTCCGCCTTTTGGAGTGTTTTTTTTAAATAAAATTATGATTTCAGCCTTTTAGAGAATCTTGACAGTGGAAAAAAAATGGTACACCATGATGGTAGACAAGGACAAAAATTATAACATTGATTGCCATTCTTATATTGTATGGCTGAACTTTTGGTTGATCTAAGGAAGCCACCCTCTCTCTGTGTAGGAAATTATTATTCAGCCATATGGGGCCTGAACATTGCATTTTTTTCTCAGAGAAAGTGGGCATTGATTTTTAAAAAATTTCTAAACATATATGTTTTCCATTTCTTGTAGTACAATGGAATACTTTATATTTTCTTTGAAATAATCAGTGGCATGGTTGACTACTTATACCCATTGATTGAATTACCTCATAAATAAATAAGGTCATATAATAAGTAGCTTGTAGAGATCCCCAAAATTTTTTCATTTAACTTTTTGTCAATTCTTTGTGAATTTCATATTATGTGATCGTATCCAATCCCTTTGTAGCCATGCTCCACCCCTTACAACACTCCCCCCCCCAAAAAAAAAGAAAAAAAAACTCTTTGTAGAAGCTGTAGTGTGTCACAGTATTGTGTCCCCACTTCTTTATTGGCTAATCATTGTAATGGGTCATTGGTCTGGTACAAGGCCTCTGGCTTCTGCCACACTATCAATAGTGGATCCTCAACACAACTTCTCTTGAATATTCTATTGTTGCCCTGGCTCATGGAAATCCTGCAGCTCTAGAACTGTACAACCCATCCCTCCTTGTTCCAGCAGTTCATAAATGGGGTAGATTTTGGAATGGGCCAACTCAAAGTCCTGTTTCTGGGCCTGGGTGGTAGCTAAGCTAGTCAGCCTACCAGTTCCCCTGCACCCACACCTCACCACTAGGGTGAGCTCTCTTGTACTGCCCCAAGTAGTTTCCCTAATACTACAACTGGCAAGGGACTGATCCAGTTCTCCTGCTCCCATGGCCTCAGGGCCCACTCACCTGTACCTGTGCCAGCAGGGCCAGCTCTGTTTTGCTGTCCAAGTAAGTTGTAAGGCCCACTCTCTTGAGTGGTACAGTGGTGAAGGACAAAGTGAGCTCTCCTCCTCTCATGATTTCAGGAACAGTTCTTCTGTCTACCATAGGTAACAAGGGGTGAGGCAGCATATCTTTCCCTTGCCTATGGCAACACAGGACATAAAAGTGCTAAGGCCATCTCTCCTGTGTTCACATTCTGGGGCGGACTCATCTACCATCGCTTGTCTTAGTTAAGGTTTTAGTGCCCTGAAGTGAAGAGATACCATGACCATAGCAACTCTTATAAAGAAAAACATTTAATTGGGGATAGCTTACAGTTTAAGTCCATTATCATCATGGTGGCAAGCAGGCAGACACAGCACAAGAGAAGGAGCTGAGAGTTCTATATTTTGACCTGCATGCAGCAAAAGAAGATTGTATGTCACATTGCATGTAGCTGGAGCATAGGAGACCTCAAAGCCCTCCTTCACAGTGACATGGTGACATACTTCTTCCAACAAGGTCACACCTATTTCAACAAGGCCACACTCCATAATAGTGCCAAGTAGTCAAATACCTGAATCTATATGAGTCACTTCAATTCAACACTACCCACCCAAATTGGGCCAGCTCTACTGTGCTTCCTGAGAGATGTGAGGGGCATAATCTCCCAGTGTTGCAGCTGGAAGATTCAGGGTTAGCTTTTCTGCTTTCATGCCATTGGGGCCAGCTCACCCATAGTGCCCAGGTGAGGGGTTTGGCCAGCTATGCACAGTGCTCAGACATCAATATGACCCCAGACAGCAGCCTAGACAAGGGATGTTTATGTAGCTTTTGGTGTTATCATAGCCCCTGTGTTACAGGACCAAGGAGCCAGACATTAGCCCTTGGTATCAGCATAGGCTAGGACCTCATGATGGCCTTAGATGGCATAGCAGGCTACTCACATCAGGCTGTTCCTTACTACCATTGAGTCTCTAGTTCTGCCTGTCTTCATTGTACATAAACCGTTCTGCTTCTCCTTCTCTTCAATCCCTCCACTATTCACTTGGTCATCTTGTGGTTACCCTGGGCTTCTGTGTGTCTTCCCCATGCTACCAATAGGAGGTTGTCTTGATTTCATCTTAATGAAGATTATTCTAGGTGTTCAATGTAATCTGCTTCTCCCTTTCTTTCATCTTTCCACCACTTACTTGCTTATCTTACTGGTACCTGGAGACTCTGGTTGTCTAGTGCCATCTCAGGAGTGCTATGTCTCATTCACACCTGGGCCCCGTGGCACCAGATTAAGGGTCCAAACTTTTTTGGTTTGTTTGCTTTGTTTTGTTTAGATTTTGAGACAGGGTCTCACTTTGTAACCCTGTCTGGTCAGGATCTCACCTGTTCTAGAGTAGAAAAGGTTTGCACTGAACTTGAAATAAACACTCCTCCTTCTGTCTATCACTTTCAAGAGTTGACATTATAGGTGTGTTTCTGCATGCTCAGCCTTTAATCTAAAACCCATTTGAAAAGAAATTTCTTCAATAAATTAGCATGTATTTTACTATGAAAATAATTGTAATGCAAATGTATAAACAGACAAAGTAAAAGAATTAGGGCATTTACATAGGCTTGGCATATACCAGGGCTACTAGCTGAGAGTGTAAGTGCCATTGTATTTATTCATAGGAGAATATTGAGATTGAGTTGTAACTTTAAGTTTTTCAAATCCAGTTTTTAATCATTTTTTTTTTTACCACCAGATGTAATAAGAAAGAAAGGATACAGGAAAGTGGACCTGTTTAGAAAGGTTCTTTATCTGTTAACTATTTTCAGCTCTAGCTTTTCTGCTATGGTTAGCCTGCCCGTTCTGTGCTAGGACAGTGCAGGTGCCCCACACTTCACTATGCTTACTATTTTTATATCTCTGTGGTTCTGGAAAAAACAGGGTGACATCATGTTAAAGTAAGAGTCTTATGGATTTCAACTGTTGGAATAAAATTCAATTTTATTTAAAAAAAAAAAAAAGAAAGAAAGGTTCTTTTGTAGCAACTCCTGTCTGCATTATTTGGATATCAGTTCAGTTCACAGGTCAGCAGCAGCAGCTTGATCCACTTGCAAACATTTCAGATACAGTTGAAGTAGCAAACCTGAATCAGCAGTGGTGGCACTACCTAGCAGAGACTGCCAGACTTCAGCCTCGGCTTGAGTCAGCAGGAAGGACTAGGAGGGATGCCAGGAGAGGTTCTCCATCTCTCAGGGAAGTGATGATCAGCAAAGACAGAAGAGCCACAATTCCTGCATAGCTAGCTCTATAAGCAAGGCTATCTCAGCCTTCCTCACAGTCTAGCAGGCCCTATTTATACCCTTCAAACATCACATGTCCTCCATGAGTCTTGCCTCAGCACATGCATCTGTCTTAGCTGACATCACTCTGTAAATCAGCCCGAGTATGCAGAAACGGCAAGAAACCACAGCACACCACCAGAACTATTTTTGCTGCTTTTCTCTCTGTGGAGTCCCAGCAAATGCAGCTCAACTACTCGATGTAAGGTGGACCAATACATGGCATGTTGTTAGCAAAGGATCCTTCATCATGTGTCCTTTCGAGTGCTTGCTTTAGAAGGACATCCTTTCTCCCATGTCTGCTTCAGCTATATGTTCTTTAAAGAGTCTGCCTTAGTCTTTCACCTGTGTCCACTTCAGAAAAACACTCCACATGTTTGCCCCAGCAAACACCACCCAAGCAACTTTCCAAATAACCCTTAAGTTTCCACTTTATTGAGTGTTTATATTGTTCAGCTTTAAATTTGCATTTGATTTAAGGTGCTTCTTTTTAAAATTATTTTATTAGATATTTTCTTCATTTATATTTCAAATGCTATCCTGAATGACCCCTATATCCCCCACTCTGCTCCCCTGCCCACTCACTCCCACTTCTTGGTCCTGGTGTTCCCCAGTATGGGGCATATAAAGTTTGCAAGACCAAGGGGCCTCTCTTCCCAATGATGGCTGACTAGGCCATCTTCTGCTATATCTGCAGCTAGAGACACAAGCTCTGGGGGTACTGATTAGTTCATATTGTTGTTTCACGTATAGGGTTGCAGACCCCTTCAGTTCCTTGGGTAATTTCTGGAGCTCCTCCATTGGGTCCATTGATATTAAGAGATATTAAGGAAAAGTAATTGTTGCTTCTGTTATTTTTGTTGTTTGTGTTGGGATTCTGTTCTTGTGGCTGACTTCTTTTAGGCTTGTTGAAGGATTACTTTCTTTCTTTTTTCTGGGGCATAATTTACCTCCTTGTATTGGAGTTTTCCCTTTATTATCCTTTGAAGGGCTGGATTCCTGGAAAGATATTGTGTGAATTTGGTTTTGTCATGGAATACTTTTGTTTCCCCGTCTATGGTAATTGGGAGTTTTGCTTGGTATAACAGTTTGGGCTGGCATTTGTGCTCTCTTAGGGTCTGTATAACATCTGTCCAGGATCTTCTGGCTTTCATAGTCTCTGGTTAGAAGTCTGGTATAATCGTGATAGGTCTGCCTTTATATGTTTCTTGACCTTTTCCCCTTTTTGCTTTTAATATTCTGTCTTTATTTAGTGTATTTGTTGTTCTGATTAATATATGTCAGGAGGAATTTCCTTTCTAGTCCAGGCTATTTTTCAGTTCTTCTGTAGGCTTCTTATTAGGTTAGGGAAGTTGTCTTCCATTTATTGAAGAAATTTCTGGCCCTTTAAGTTGAAAATCTTCATTCTCATCTACTCCGATTATCTGTAGGTTTGGTCTTCTCATTGTGTTTTGGATTTCCTGTATGTTTTGAGTTATGATCTTTTTGCATTTTGCATTTTATTTAATTGTTGTGTCCATGTTCTCTATGGAATCTTTTGTACCTGAGATTCTCTCTTCCATCTCTTGTATTCTGTTGTTGATGCTCGTACCTACAGTTCCTGATTTTCTTCCTAGTTTTTCTCTCTCCAGAGTTGTCTCTCTTTGTGTTTTCTTTTTAGTTTCTACTTCCATTTTTAGATCTTGGATGGTTTTGTTTAATTCTATCACCAGTTTGGTTGTGTTTTCCTGTAATTCTTTAAGGGATGCTTGTGCTTCCTCTTTAAGGTTTTCTACCTGTTGAGCAGTGTTTTCCTATAATTCTTTAAGGGTTTTTTGTGCTTCCTGTTTAAGGACTTTTACCTGTTTGGTAGTGTTCTCCTGTATTTCTTTAATTGAGTTATTAATGCCCTTCTTAAAATCCTCTACCAGCACCATGAGATATGATTTTAAATCCGAATCTTGCTTTTCCGGGTGTGTTGCAGTATCCAGGACTTGCTGTGGTGGGAGTAGTGGGTTATGATGCTGCTGAGTGGTCTTGGTTTCTGTTAGTAAGATTCTTATGTTTGCCTTTCACCATCAGGTTATCTCTGGTGTTAGATGTTCTAGTTATCTCTGGCTGGAGCTTGTTCCTCCTGTGATTCTGTTTGCCTCTGTCAGTACTCCAGGGAGTTCAACTCTCTCCTGGGTCCCACTTGTCAGAGCACTCTCTGCATGCAAGCTCTCCTCTGGCAGGCAAGTTGCACAGAGGTCTGAGGATCAGTTCTGCCTCCTGGTTGTGGATGAAGGACCAAAGGGACCTTGTCCAGGAGACACTGTTGATTCTGCTTCCCACATTCTCTCCTGCAATGGACTGGTCTCTGAGAGACCCAAGACACAAGATAGATGCTTCGCCTGAGTACTGGGGTCTGAGCCCTCCCTGGAGTCTGACTCTCCTCTGGGTGGGAAAGTGCACAGAGGTCTGGGATGCAGCTCTACCTCCTGACTGAGGAGGAAAGCCTGAAGGGACCCTGTCTAAGATGTTCTGTTGCTTCTGCATCCTGCACACTCTCCTGCAAGGACTGGTCTCTGAGAGACCTGGGATACAAGATTGACAGCTGTTTTAATTGTTAACATGACACAATCTAGAATCACTTGAAAAGGGATTATTTATTATGCTTTGTGTTTGACTGTGGATGTTATGTGATTAACTGCTTTAAGTTTCTGCCAACTTGACTTCACTGCAGTGGTGGACTAAGTGCTGGTGTTGTTAGTCATATAAATTCTTTGTCCCTTAGGGTATTCCCCCAACCTCCAGGGTTTCTTATCATAGCAACAGGAAAACACATAAGGCTTGTTGTAACTATATATTAACAAAAAGCATCACAAAAGTAAAGCATCAAGTTCCTTAATTTTACACTGTGAGGAAATGAGGATGAATGTAAGTATATCTAAAGCTTTACTACCAAATGACATTTTTAAGTGGTAAAATAAATGGACATTTAACATATTAGAGGAAGAACATGGATCAATAAATGTATGGAAATAACCAGATGCCCTTAATTTTATGTTTAGCTTCTTTTTTATTGGATATTTTCTTTATTTATATTTCAAATGTTTTTCCCTTTCCAGATCTCCCCATTGGAAACCCTCTATCCCATCCCTCCCTGAGCCTCTATGAGGATACTTTCTCACCCACCCATGCACCCCCCCTCATCTTCCCGCCCTGGCATTCCCCTACACTGGGGCATCAAATACCCTCAGACCTAAGGGTCGCTCCTCCTCTGATGTCCAACAAGGCCATACTCTGCCACATATGCAGCCAGTGCCATGGGTATTCTTTGGTTGGTGGTCCAGTTCCCAGGATCTCTGGGGGTGGGTCTGGTCAGTTGACAATGCTGTTCCCCACCATGGGCTGCAAACCCCCTCAGCTCTTTCAGTTCCTTCTCCAACTTCTCCATAGGGGACCTCACGCTCAGTCCAATAGTTTGCTAGTAACATCTGCCTCTGTCTTTGTCAGGCTCTGGCAGGGACTCTCAGGAGATATCCATATCAGGCTCCTGTCAGCAAGTAATTCCAAGCATCCACAATAGTGTCTGGGTTTGGTGACTGTATTTGGGATGGATCCCCAGGTGAGGCACTGTGGATGGCCTTTCCTACAGTCTCTGTTCCACACAGTTTGTCTCCGTATTTCCTCCTGTAAGTATTTTGTTTCCCCTTCTTAGAAGCACTGTGGCATGGACACTTTTGTCTTCTTTCTTCTTGGACTTCATATGGTCTGTGAACTAAATATTGGGTATTCCGAACTTTTGGGCTAATATCTACTTATCAGTGAGTGCATACCATGTGTGTTCTTTTGTGACTGAGTTACCTCACACAGGATGGTATTTTCAAGTTCTATCCATTTGCCTGCGAATTGCATGAAGTCATTGTTTTTAATAGCTGAGTAGTATTCCATTGAAGAACTCAAAAAGTTAGACTCCAGAGAACCAAATTGCCTATTAAATAATGGGAAACAGAGGTAAACAAAGAATTCTCAACTGAGAAAACTCGAATGGCCAAGAAACACCTAAAAAAATGTTCAACATCTTTAGTCATCAGGGGAACAAAAATCAAAATTACTCTGAGACCACACCAGTCAAAATGGCTAAGAACAAAAAACTCGGGTGACAGCACATATTGGTGAGGATATGCAGAAAGAGGAACATTCCTCTATTGGTAGTGGGATTGGAAGCTAATACAACCATTCTGGAAATCAGTCTTTTGGGTCCTCAGAAAATTGGATATAATACTATCTAAGGACTGAGCTATACCACTCCTGGGCATATATCCAGAAGATGTTCCAACATATAATAATGACACATGCTCCACTATGTTCATAGCAGCCTTATTTATAATATCCAGAAGCTAGAAAGAATCCAGATGTCCCTCAACAGAGGAATGGATACATAAATGCGCTACATTTACACGTTGGAATACTACCCAGCTATATTTACCTTCTTATGTATAAATTTGATACAGTCTGTGAGTCATATATTTGGAATTCCCAAAAATGTACTTGGTTCCACTATATTCATGAAATGAAGATTATTTGCTTTTGAAGTAACTACAGGTACACATATTATATTGGCAGTTTTAGGAACTAACATATTTGCTTTGGAGAAAATATCTATTTATTTAATATAGAAAGGAACTGTACTTTGAAAAACTATGTAGAAAACTATGTGACTAGGTTCCTGTTGCATGTATATCTTTTGGAATTGTTTTAGTGTAAGTTATATGAAATAGCAATAACTTAATTTGTAGGAGATATAATTTTTACTTAATTTGTAGTAAGTCCATAGCTGTCATACAGTTACTAATTAAAGGGATGTTGAGTTTGAGGCTTGTGAGATGGCTCAACAGCACTCATATGGGTCACTGCGATCATCTGGACTCCAGTTCTAGGCCATCCAACACACTCTTGTGGCCTCCAAGGGCATTCAGTTGCATGTGGTGTACATACATACACTCAGGTACACCCTCCCACACAAAAAAATAACTGAATAAATAAATAAATAAATAAATAAATAAATAAACCTTTAGTTGTTTTAAAAGAAGTTTTTTAGGGTCAAGTTTCTAAAAAAAATTAAATTGCAATGAAAATGTAATTGGACCTTTGGAATAGGCTACCCTTTATTTTCACTGTCAAACAAATGAAAGTCTTTGAGTCCTATTTAATTTTCCAGCTATAGAATGTGTTGATTAAGTACTAAAATTATTATTATTATCATCACTATAATCATTGTCATCATTAATTGTGTTTAAAGGAAACCTTAGGAGGTATAGGTGACCTGCTGGCAAGGATTAGCCAGTATGGAATGTACAATGGATGAGTTTTGCTCTCAGCAGTAGGCAGCAGTTTAATTAACAGAAATTGTTCATGTGGGGTTTAAAAGACACTGTGATAATTAAGTTCATCAGAGAGACAGGGAAAGTTTTGGAGCTTTCTATAAATCACTACTTTGTAGAACTTCTTCAGTTGAATACCATGTCTAGTTCATGAGCATAGTAGGGACTTCATTTGTTTATTTTATTTTTTTACATGATCACCAAAAAATTAATAAGTTATTAAATGATTTTGTATGAGCAATATAAAAACTATTCACTAAGATATTCTCATATTATAAATATTAAATTTCAGTTTCTCACCATCTCAGGATGATATCCTCCAGATACATTCATGTGCCCAAGAATTTCATAAATTCATTGTTTTTAATAGCTGAGTAGTACTCCATTGTGTAAATGTACCACATTTTCTTTATTCATTCCTCTGTTGAGGGGCATCTGGGTTCTTTCCAGCTTCTGGCTATTATAAATAAGGCTGCTATGAACATAGTGGAACATGTGTCCTTATTACCAGTTGGAAGATCTTCTGGGTATATGCCCAGAAGAGGTATTGTTGGGTCCTCCAGTAGTACTATGTTCAGTTTTCTGAGGAACCGCCAGAATGATTTCCAGAGTGGTTGTACAAGCTGGCAATCCCACCAGCAATGGAGGAGTGTTATTTTTCCTCCACATCCTTGCCAGCATCTGCTGTCACCTGATTTTTTGATCTTAGGCATTCTGACTGGTATGAGGTGGAATCTCAGGGTTGTATTGATTTGCATTTCTCTGATGATTAAGGATGTTGAACATATTTTTCAAGTGCTTCTCAGCCCTTTGATATTCCTCAGTTTAGAATTCTTTGTTTAGCTCTGTACTCCATTTTTGAATGGGGTTATTAGAATTTCTGGAGTCCAGCTTCTTGAGCTCTTTGTATATATTGGATATTAGTCCCCTATCAAATTTAAGATTGGTAAAAATAATTTCCCAATCTGTTGATAGCCTTTTTGTCTTATTGACAGTATCTTTTTCCTTATAGAAGCTTTGCAATTTTATGAGGTCCCATTTGTGGATTCTTGATCTTACAGCACAAGATATTGCTGTTCTTTTCAGGAATTTTTGCCCTGTGCCCATATCTTCAAGGCATTTCCCCACTTTCTCCTCTATAAATTTTAATGTCTCTGGTTTCATGTGGAGATCTTTGATAGACTTAGACTTGAGCTTTGTACAAGGAGATAAGAATAGATCAATTTGCATTCTTCTACAAGATAACAACCAGTTGTGCCAGCACCATTTCTTGAAAAAGCTATCTTTTTTCCACTGGATGGTTTTAGCTCCCTTGTCAAAGATCAAGTGACCATAGGTGTGTGGATTCATTTCTGGATCTTCAATTCTATTCCATTGATCTACTTGTCTGTCACTGTGCCAGTACCATGCAGTTTTTATCACAATTGCTCTGTAGTACAGCTTGAGGTCAGGCATGGTGATTCCACAAGAGGTTCTTTTATCATTGAGAAGAGTTTTTGCTATCCTAGGTTTTTTGTTATTCCAGATGAATTTGCAAATTTCCCTTTCGAACTCACTGAAGAATTGAGTTGGAATTTTGATGGGGATTGCAATGAATCTGTAGATTGCTTTCAGCACGATAGCCATTTTTACTATATTAATCCTGCCAATCAATGAACATGGGAGATCTTCCAATCTTCTGAGATCTTCTTTAACTCCTTTCTTCAGAGAGTTGAAGTTCTTGTCATACAGTTCTTTCCCTTCCTTAGATAGAGTCACACCAAGGTATTTTATATTTTTTGTGACTATTGTGAGGGTTTTTATTTCCCTAATTTCGTTCTCATCCTGTTTATACTTCGTGTAGATTAGAGTTAATTTTATATCCAGCTATGGCAATGAAGCAGTTTATCAAGTTTAGGAGTTCTCTGGTGGACTTTTTAGGGTCACTTATATTTATTATCTATACTTTATCATCTGCAAATAGTGATATTTTGACTTCGTCCTTTGGATCCCCTTGACCTCCTTTTCTTGTCAAATTGCTCTGGCTAGGATTTCAAGTACTATATTGAATAGGTAGGGAGAAAGTGGGCAGTCTTGTCTACTCCCTGATTTTAGTGGGATTGCTTTGAGTTTCTCTCCATTTACTTTGATGTTGGCTACTGGTTTGTTGTAGATTGCTTTTATTATATTTAGGTATGGGCCTTGAATTCCTGATCTTTCCAAGACTTTTATCATGAATGGGTGTTGGATTTTGTCAAATGCTTTCTCTGCATCTAAGGAGATGATCTTGTGGTTTTTGTCTTTGAGTTTGTTTATATAGTGGATTACGTTGATGGATTTCCGTATACTTCTTTTCAATTTTTATTAGGTATTTACTGCATTTACATTTCAAATGCTATCCCCAAGGTTCCCTATATGCCCCCTGCTCCCCTACAGACCCACTCCCACTTCTAGTCCCTGGTGTTCTCCTGTACTGGGGCATATAAAGCTTGCAAGACCAAGGGGCCTCTCTTTCCAATGATGGCTGACTAGGCCATCTTCTCCTACATATGCAGCTAGAGACATGAGCTCTGGGGGTACTGGTTAGTTCATATTGTTATTCTGCCTATAGGGTTGCAGACCCCTTCAGCTCCTTGGGTACTTTCTCTAATTACTCAATTGGGGGCCTTGTGTCCTATCCGATAGCTGATTGTGAGCATCCACTTCTGTGTTTGCCATGCACTGGCATAGCCTCACAAGAGACAGCTATATCAGGGTCCTTTCAGTAAAATCTTGCTGGTGTATGCAATAGTGTCTGCACTTGGTGGCTGATTATGGGAAGGACTCCTGGATTGGGCAGTTTTTGGATGGCCTATCCTTATGTCTCAGCTCTAAACTTTGTCTCTATAACTCCTTCCATGCGTGTTTAGTTCCCAATTCTAAGAAGGGGTGAAGTGTCCATATTTTGGTCTTCATTCTTCTTGAGTTTCATGAGTTTAACAAATTGTATCTTGAGTATTCTAAGTTTCTGGGCTAAAATCCACTTATCAGTGAATGCATATCATGTGAGTTCTTTTGTGATTGGGTTACCTCACACAGGATGATGCCCTCCAGATCCATCCATTTGCCAAGGAATTTCATAAATTAATTGTTTTTAATAGCTGAGTAGTACTCTATTGTGTAAATGTACCACATTTTCTGTATCCATTCTTCTGTTGATGGACTTCTGGGTTTTTCCAGCTTCTGGCTATTATAAATAGGGCTGCTATGAACATAGTGGAGCATTTGTCCTTATTACCAGTTGGAACATCTTCTAGATATATGCCCAGGAGAGGTATTGCTTGATCCTCAGGTAGAACTATGTCCAATTTTCTGAGGAACCACCAGACTGATTTCCAGAGTGGTTGTACAAGCTTGCAATCCCACCTGCAATGGAGGAGTGTTCCTCTTTCTCCACATCCTCGCCAGCATCTGCTGTCACTTGAATTTTTGATCTTAGCCATTCTGACTGGTGTGAGGTT
>NC_034613.1:108874714-108876801 GCF_900095145.1 Mus pahari | reverse complement strand
TTTAGGTCAGGCATAGTGATTCCCCCAGAGAGTCTTTTATCATTGAGAAGAGTTTTTGCTATCCTAGGTTTTTTGTTATTCCAGATGAATTTGCAAATTGCCATTTCTAATTCATTGAAGAGTTGAGTTGGAATTTTGATAGGGATTGCATTGAATCTTTAGATTGCTTTTTGCAAGATATCCATTATATATAATGGATATTATTCCCCTATCTGATTTAGGATTGGTAAAGATTCTTTCCCAGTCTGTTGGTGTCCTTTTTGTCTTATTGACAGTGGGCTTGAACCTTTCTTGACTCAGGACAGTTCAATAAACTTGACTTTTTTTTCTTAATAGCCACAATTTCTCTGTATTTGCTTTAAAGATGATTTTTTAGTTACATATAAAAGGCCACTTAAGTTTTTACATCTATTTCTTTGTGCATGGAGAAAGAAGGTGTGTCAGTGCCATAGCACATCTGCGTGGATGTCAGAATATATTTTTCAGGAGTAGTTCCCTGATAAGCTTTCCTCTCAGCTCAAAGAATAACTTTTATACCACACAGAAATTTCAATAAAGCAGAATCTGTAATGCAACAATCAATCTGTCTCAAAGAGGAGGGTCTAAGATTGTATGTTTAATTGCCAGATACAGATCACAGGAGTCTATTATGCTAAATTATTCTGTCCTGTAGTCAAAAACAAAAGTCATAACTTTAAAACAAAAAGAAGTCTTAATTCATTTACTGTATCAGAGAGAGAGAGAGAGAGAGAGAGAGAAAGAGAGAGAATATATCACAGCCTGCTTGCCTGACGTGATCTCATTAGTAAGAAAAAAAAAATTAAACCAAAAAGACAGTTTTGAATATTGTTAGTATTCACTGTTCCTTCTTTTATGAACTTACTAGGCTATTTATTAAAGACCTGTTACAGTTTTAAAAAATGTTTTCTATGGCTGTCAAGTGATCATATGATTAGATTAACTTGGCAAAAGACCACTCTGATTCTCAGCCTAATTTTCCTTTTTTGAACTATCACTGAACTAACAAAATGTTTTACATTTCATTGTGCATCATCTTTTTGATTCCTCTACATGTGCTCAGGCATCTTGGTGATTCTTTTATTTTTTACAGCCTTCCTATTTACCTCACATACCTTCTGCTTCATCAGAGTAGGTAATCTATTGAAGATGAGATTATTCTCTAGTTTCTGTGTTTCAGATTTTGTTGTTTCGTAAATTTTCCACTGTATGACTGAGAAGATCTACAACAAATACAGAACCAATCCAAATTGTAGGATTTCCTCAAAGGGGCTCAATGTCTAATTTGCTCATTAAGAATTCATGCCTTCAGTGTTTCTCTGCCCCTTCTTCAACCTCCTCTTCCTTGTTTATAGGAAAGCTCAGGCAGATTTCTGTGTTAATATGTTGGGTCAAGGATGGCATTCTGCCTCAGGGAAGTGTTTACTCTAGAGAAAACACAAAGCACTCCTTTAGTCTTAGTCATTTAGAATATAACATAAACCATTTTGGGGGTAAAAAATGATGTCTTAAATCTTGATGTCTAACTAGACAAAATTTTATGTTTAAAAAACAAATATAAGTGGCACTATAATCTCTTAATTACCCACTAAATATTTACTAAACTACTGATATTTTGATAGTGATCTTTCTTTCCAAGAATATGCTTAATATAAATAAATACAATCATTTCTCCTGCCTTTCCTTATAAATGATTATTCTTGAAACATTCATTTTCCAACCTTCTATAGCAACTTAAAATAATAAAGCTAGAATAAAGTAAATATGTGATTTCTCCTCCCAAAGCTTTCCTATCTATGTTGGAGTATGATGGGTAAGGGGGGATCAGGAGTCAAGTAGCTCCCTGATTCTATTTGGTCTGTTTGATACTCTCTTTGTGCTTATATCTTGCTGTAAATTTTCTCTCAGAAATCACAGCCGCGCATAGTGATTCACATCTAAAAATTTGGGACTCTGAGGAAGGACAGTTTCCATGAGTTCTAGGCCAGTCCGTGGTGCATAGTGAGTTACAGGCCAGCCTAGGCCATAGACTACAATGTAAGATCCTAAGCAACAGAGAGAGAGAGAGA
>NC_034613.1:108866175-108874707 GCF_900095145.1 Mus pahari | reverse complement strand
AGAGAGAGAGAGAGAGAGAGAGAGAGAGAGAGAGAGAGAGAGGAATTAGGGGAAAGGGAAGGGAAGAAAACATGCCTTGGTACAAAGCTAGCTGATCTTTTCCTGAGTACGGTCAGTAGTGCATAGATGCTACCACAATCCCAGCTAGTAGGATTCTTTGTTGAATGCAATTGTTCAGTCATTTATTCTTCATTTATTGTTTACATAGCATATACTCATAGAACAGCATACTTAGTATGAAACAGTAGTGATACAGGAAGTACTGATGACAATCTTAACCTTGATCTGGGTGAATTTTGCATATTCAAGTCAATTAGAATTAAGAACTTGCTGTGCTACCAATTCTTGGAATATCACTCAGAGAAAGCAAAGGAGTTTGAATATGCTTTAAACATAAAGGGGGCATAGTAGTTCAGCTTCTATTGTATTTAGTTACCTTGAAGAAATGACCTACCCTTGTCTCAACATCAGCATCTTCATCTATGAAAAGGTAATATAATATAATTGAATATCTATGCCCTTTCCCTCACTCCACAAACATGTGTTGGAAACTTATTACCCAAGGCAATAATGTTGAGAGTTGAGGTCTTTTAGAAGTGATTGCACTGGCCTCATTAATGTTGAAGGAGTGGATCAGTTAAATAAGGCATTGTCAGGGTATTGTCCTGATAAACTGGTGAATATAACTTCCTTCCTTTGCTCTCATGTGTGTATGCTCTTGCCCCACCATATGATGAAGCACAAACACTCTTCTCAGATGGCAGAACTGCAACTTTGGACTTCCTAGTCTCCAGATCCATAACAACTATTTTTTTTTTCCTTTTAAATTACCCCATCTGTAGTACTTTGGCATAGATGTGTATCATAATCTTTGACTATGTAGTATTATTGGTATGATTAAATTGAAATTTCAGACTGGGTAGAAAGCATAGCATATACTAATATGATGATAAAATTGTTGTTAGTAATATGGCAGTGATAAGTCTTGTTTGGACATGTAAGAAATTTTAGGAATGCAAAGACTGTTGTGACTATCTTAGACAGTTAACATTAGAGCCTTACATAGGGAAATTCTTAGTAGGGAATGACAGTGAATTCAAAGTCTCATAGATGCCCATGGTGCTGACAATAAGTGCCTATTGAGGCCTAGACTAAAACAAGACATATATTCCACATATCTAACGCTTAGGGACTGTCACAGAAGAGGAAGCAGAAATAATGGAAGAACTAGAAAGTAAGAATAAAAGCTAGGAAATGCCATCTTCTGAGCATGAGACAACACTGCAGCCATGAACTCATTGCTGTTGCAGTTGCCAGCTCTGAGCCTGCACAAGAAATGGTCTGTCAACAGTTAGGTATGGATAGAGAGGAAGTACACATGAACCCTTAAGGGACCACTGGCTATGGATGATTCATGCTGTTGAAATGGGAGTAACTACTTTCAGTTGTGTACTTAGTTGATGAGTCCAGAAGACTCCAGTAAATTGTTTCATATTCATGGTCAGATGGGCTGGTTAAACTCAGTGGATCATAAAAGAAAACAAAAAGACATGAATGAGTGAATAAAGGAAGGAAGGAAAGAATGAATGGGAAAGCATTTTGTAGAGAGGTAGGGGTTGATGGAATGTCTAAGAGAGGACAGGAAAGTGAATCTGTGATTGTGAGAGTAATCTGAATATAGAATGCTTTATATACATGTATGAAATTGTTAAAAAGTTTAATTAGTAAAAAAATTAGAGGCTAAAATAGAGCACTAGAGAGAAAAGCCTTATGTTAATAATTTAATGAATAGCAAATATTTAAGTAGGCATATGTAAATGACTCGTATTCAAATGACTAATAAAGCTTCACATTAGTAAGCATAGTGAGTAAAAAAACACTTCCATAACTAGACTCCAAATAAAATTGCTAGTGTTCTATCTTCATTCCTGTATTTTCTGGCTAATTACTTTTCTGTATTATCATTTCCTATCACATAAAGCCATGATTCACTTTATGGTATTGGGACGTGGTCAAAATACTTCAACCCATGCTTTAAATGAAATGATTGCACATGAGGTGCACTCCCTTTCAACTCTACACCATAACTAAAGTCTTCCTTTGCTGTATTTGAACTTAAGGTTATTCTCTTGCATTCATGAGTAAAACTAAAAGTAGACCTGCTATTTGTTGCTGCATGCATTGGGTGAACCTTGTTACCCTAGCAGTGGGAATGAACTGGGGACTAGATTAGTAATTTTCTTTCAACACTACGTGACTTTCCAGGTAAGTCATTATTCTTGGAGTATCAAAGGGTAGTTTTCAGTTACTCATTTCTATTTTCTGCTTTTGATCATTCATAATAGACTTAGGAAGAGTGAGTTTTAAAAGACTGGTCTCATGTTTATGAAGCTTAATATATAGTTACCTGGGTGACATGATATTAGCCACAAGGGTTAAGGTCTATGAATATTAAAACTTGTACAAGTTTACTGGCACTTATGGATTTTTAAAATTTCCCCATACAGATGAGTCTTGAGAAGATCAAATTTAAAGTTTGTAAATCATGAGAAAAAGTCTGAAAATCCTAGTTAGCTCAATGTTGTAGTGACTAATATTTTTTTGTCTCAGAATTTTGGAAATAGAATTAGAAAGTGGAACAAGAGGCTCTGTAAGCTGCTAATCTTACAAAACACCCAAGATACATTTGTTATGTGTGGTATTAGGTGGGTATATTGGTCACCATTCAATTACAATTACCAGAAAATAAAGCATTTTACCAAAATTATGTTACTAATCTACTGAAATATTGGACATAAGTGAGACTTTAAACAAAGAGCAACATATGCCTCTTTAATGTGAGTTGTCACCTAAATGGGCATATTCATAATGCCTGTTAATCTTCATTAAACACCAGTGTATCTTTCAAAAGCTATATTGAAACTCACAGCACATGCACCCGAGTCACCATTAGCTGCTTAATTGAGCCTTTTGTTCTTCTGGCTATTTGTATTTCAACTTTATTTACCTTTTTGGGGAATTTGGCAATAGAGGTTTTGCCATTCTTTTTCTCTGCTCATCTTTCTTAGGAAAGACTCACAGAAAGCACATGGTTAACACAATTTGTACACCAATGCCATTTTACATAGGATGGAGAAATATTGAACACAAAAGCCAATATTCACTTCATTTTTTTTGTCTCTTAGGCTTGATTCTATTTACATTTTTTTAAATCTGTGCCACTGAAGGCTGCCTCAAAAGCACAAATTAGTCAGTAAATATGAATTATCATTTTTTCACCTTCTGGGAAAATTAGGGGTGGTTCGAAGTTCTTCCTCTCCTCCCAGGCTGCCCAGACACTGCTGGCACACCAGTTCAAAGAGGACAGGGCAAAGTCTGTAAGGGGTGGGGTTCACAGTCTTACCTCCAGATCATCAAATCTCTCTCTCTCTCCGGGATGAATAGGGTCCCGAACTCCAGTCCAGGTGGGGATACCTAAAGTATTACAGATCTTAGAAAAGAAGTAAAGAGGTTCGTCTGGAGGCACAGGATAGGTGGCCAGGGTCCCAGGTCCCTCAGAGAGACAGGAGCTAGACATGCAAATCCAAAGGTTCAATTCGGAGTACTTCAAGGGAAGAGAGCCTTCCTCAAAGTGGTACAGCTCAGTAAAAACAGCCAGTCTCAGATGATCCTTGGTGAAATAACTGTGCACTTTATTTCAGGTGAGTAGGGACTATATGAACCGTGGGGAGTGGGATGGGGTATGGCGGTAAATACATTCTATTTGCTGAGGCCAAGATGCTGATGATGCTCTATTTCCATGGGGAAGAAAGCCAGGTGTTGTGCTTCATGACTGATTCCTTGTGACCACCTAGTTGGGGGTCTTCAGGTTACATGCTCTGAGGGAGTTAGCCCTACTTGTGCTGGGCTCAAAACGAGAGTTTAATAACAATTTTTGAATTTTCTGGGGCATGGACATGCTCAATCTTGCCTGTTCCATGCCATTTCCTCTGGTGGCATAGTCCCTGTGCCCTACAGTCAGGAAGTAACAGAGGTAACTAAACTGTTAACAATTATCTTCCTCATTTTGAATAGATAATTAGTTCTAAACACCACTTTCTTAACATTTTGCAAAGTATATTCCTCTTGCATTTAAATCTGTCCTCAAATCTATCCAATTAAGGTGTACTGAAAATAGAATTCCCATATCCTATTTCTGGAACTATTGTAAATGCCTCTAAATAGAGCCATATTGTAACAAGTATAAGTTGGTTTAACTATGGAGAGTTTGCAAAATATGTTTCTTAAATATCATGATCAGAAATTCAAACTAGAAACTTTATACAGTACTATATTAATTCTTCCCAGTCACCATTAGTGAAAGTATTAAGTTCACTTTATAGATGAGGAAACAAAATCGGAGTCATTAACTTCTTTGTTTATAGCATAAACACATATGTGGTGAAGTGAGGGTCTGAATCTGGGGATCCCTAATTTGAAATCCGACTGTTTTCTCATTCTGACTATAGGTCTTTAAGCAAATGCTTACAGTCACATTACACAAGCATCTTATTGCTCTTTCTCTACCTCAATATGTAAGGTTCACAAGAATAGAGACATCATCTTTATTGTTCAGTACCATAACTCCAGAACTAAGAAAGGTTTCTGGTATGTTATAGGATGTAATTATTTCTGTTAATTTCAAATAAGATGGCTATAAAAACAAAATATGAGGAAAAAATAGGCAGTTTTTACCTGAGGTACCAAAATATCAATGAAATGCTCTAGGGGTGGTGGGTTATAGGGAGAGATGAATTGTTGGTTAGTGACAATACAATAGTGTGAAACAGACCATAGATTACCAAAAGAATACAAGCATACACCTCAGGGTTGTATATAAATCAATATAATTGGAGGGGAGAGATATAACATTATTACTTAAACTCTTCTTTATGTTTTACTCTTCCTTTTAAAATTTCATCATGCTTACTTACTTATTTATTGGATTTTATTTGAGATAGGGTCTCACTGTGTAGCTCAGGTGGACTTTAAACGAGATTCTCCTGTTGCAGTTTCCTGATTGCTATTATTACATCCATGTTCCATCTATCTGGGTACACTTTTCTTATTTTATTACAGCTATATCATTATTGTAATACATATGATATAATCGGTAATAAAATGTATAGTATTATAATACACATATTAAATATTATACATATATGTTGGGAGTGTGTAGTAAGTGTTTTGGTACTTGTATGTGCACAAAGTCTTCCATGGCAGAGAAAGAAATAAACTAAAGCAGCCATATATAATTAATTATTCTGCCTGATAATAGATACATACAAAATAAGGTGGTGCTGGAACTGCTGCTGTTGATGCTAGGAAATAGCGTATGTGTGGGGGTGTCAGACAGGTTAAAGAGACTACCAGATAAAGAAAAGGTAAAATATGGATTCTCAGGCAGAGAGAATGCTTACTTAGAAAGATATATAGAGTTATAAAAATAACTTATTCACCAGATGTAGTTGTCATCTTGGAGGCTTACTGCTGCATAAACCCAGCCTTGATACCTCTTTCTTAACTCTGGATGCCTAATTCAACTCAGCTTTTTGGGCCAAAATTGCTCTCTAAGCTGACCAATTCAAACTGGCTTCTCTCATCTTCTGACTGAATTGCTCTTCTTGGTTTGGGGGGGGGGTGTGAATTGCCAAACAAATCACTCAAATACCAATCTCAGTCAAATGGGGTTGCTTTTTGAGTACACATCCCAAGACTGATTGATCAAGGAAGCAGTGCAGACACAGGAGCTAATCTGCAACCCCCAGATAGAATCCTCTAGACCTTTTTAAGTCTGAAACATCCTTTAATAGCTGTGTCAAGTTTTTTCACCAATCAGGATTTAGGTATAGGGGATTGTCTTTGATATTCATTTATTTCTGTTCTTATTTGTTGGGATACTCAACTGTAGTGGGGGACTTGCTTTGCCTAACATTTGTGTTTTAACTTGCCAACCAGGATTTCATTACCCATATGCAGGTCTCATTCTGACAAGTAGCATGTCAGTTCCCAGGGATGTCTTGGGAACTTAAAACTTTATTCAAACCCTACACAAAGTGGAAGTCTTATTCTAAATGGGTCTTATATTGGTGCATGTCTTTTTATTATGTTGGAGTCCACCCCAGAAGCAGCTTATAAAGGCAAGAAATAATAAACGCTCATACATAGGTACAGGGAGTAATGCCAGCCAGTTAGTTCAGCTCTAGGCTTATTTTGGTTAACTATACAAAGCTGTTCTGACAGCTTTCTATTGTGATTGATTTTTCAAGAACTCCAAAGCACAGAACATAACAGAATATGCAATAAGCTTGGGCATGGGAGAGTTTCCTTGTAACAGCACATGAGAAATTTTCCTTATAACATTAGTAACAGCACACAATGGCTGGCTAGACAGGCAATAGTTTCCTAGGCCTTAATACTTGGTCTCAAGTTAACTCTGGCAATCTGTTCTAATATTCTGTTTCTTTGTCATTCTCTGGCTCATTCTGTCTTTACCTACTTCCTGTCTGTGTAAAACTGTCCTGGTAAAACTCTCTCCCCTCCCCTTCTCTCTGTGCTGTTCTAAAGTAGCCTGTCATTTCTGTGCTGCTTTCATGAGAGGTAGGAATATCCTAACTCAAACTCATTCTATCAGTTCTTTCTCTGATTCATCACTTTGTCTGCCCCTCAATTAGATATCACTTTCAAACGTGGATTCATCCTTCTATAAACTCACCTTACCCACATTGTTTGGGATTAAAAGTGTGTACTAAGGGTATGTCTGTATACTGGCCACATCATACTGTAATCCAAGGTGTATCTGCATTTTGGCAGGATCATATAGATTTAGAAGGTCTTTGGATACCTTGCCAGAGGAGCTATGTTGCTGAATTAAAATTCCTCTACAAAGAGTATATATAGGAACTGTAAGATATATTTAGATTGTTAAAATGTAGACTAGAATGACAATGCATTATTCCTGTTTATATATACATATATTATATATAATACATAAAAACATACATTGAGATGACTCTTCATTTGCTGAAATGCTGGATGAGGGACATAATCAGAAATGTTGGAGCTCATTCGCTAGAGTATGTGGAAAGAAATCCTGAGTCAGAGTGTTGTGACTCTTACAAGGTGTGAAGAAAAAGACACCTTTAAATGGTATCTCAGAAGAGGGTGATCCTTTTCCTTTTTCAAAGGGATGGAGAAAAGAAATTAAGTCAAATCTAGATTTTAAGCTTGAAGAAAGTCTTTTTAATATTGACACTAATGTCATTAGAAGCAGAGGACAGTTTTTATTTTTGGAGGTAAGATAATTTGTGATACAGTATCTTTAAGAAGGGAAATCGAAATGTAAATGAATAGTTGACAACCAGAAGTGAAATTGTATGAAATGGTGGAAGAAATCTGTCAAGGATGAGAAACTGAGACCCATTATAATTATTTATTAAACATTTAATGAACACCTAAACAGTTGCGGTAGAGTGGCAATAAGCACTCAGTGCATCTACTTGCAATATGTTTTGAATCAAGACAGATATTCATTCACAAGTCACTATAGGATCTATGAACGAGCATGACTTTAGATTCGATTGTCAAAGAAAGTCTTGGAGGAAGTTACCAAAAACAAAGTACAACACTTGTAAGGTATTCTTGAGCTAAATATAAGCGTAACCATGGCACAGAAACAGATTCATGTGTCCCCAAATGTTGTACTTCAACCCAGTAATAGTTCAACAAAGTTTTAGAGTAAGTGAACAACAGCAACAACAACAAAACAAAACAATAAACCAAGATATTTCTCAAATACACGAGTAGAAAAAATAAGTATGCGGGTTATAGAAAACCAGAGAAATTTGTGCTATACGCCTCAAATTCTATCAACAATTCCTTGCATTTGGAATGGTAGAGGCTCAGGATCTCTTAATACAATCTAAAAAAGAGACATTTCACATTCAAACCAGCATATAACCTAAACAAACTTCAATTAGATTCATCAGTTGTAAATGTAAAGTGTTATTCATAGAACCATAGGCAATTTACCAGTGGCCACCCACTGAAGAAAATGACTTCCTCTCCCCTAAGACCCATTAACCGCCACTGGGTGGGGTTGAGGCCTCATTGGTCACTCTCCATTAACAATTGCTAACTGCCTTTTCAGAAGTAAGTTTTGAAAGTGTTTTAAAAATTATTGTTATGAATTCCTTGAGAACTTCATACAACCATTTTTATCAAAATTCACCAAAACTCATTCAAGATTCACCCCTCTTCTTTACCCTCTATTTCATGAACTCTGTTTTATTTTGCCTTTGTTTTCCAGAAGAAACTATCTCACAGCAGATGTCCTAGCTCTCTGACTGTTATAGTCTTTCTGCCTTCTCTTTCATGATATCCCTTAAGCCTTAGGAAGAAGGGTATTGCTGCAGACGGACTTTTCTGGGGTCCCTGATCTGCGGGGAACGGGTCTCTGGTTGCAGGTGAGCGAGGATTCGGCGAATGAGGGGT
>NC_034613.1:108842854-108865350 GCF_900095145.1 Mus pahari | reverse complement strand
ACCATTCCAGGAGACTGAGTTTCCTTGAACTTTTGCCTCGGGACAGCACCCAGGTTTTTGGGGCCTGTTGGTGCTTGTCACTACTGGAAAGTCTGTAGCAGGGTATATCATTGTACATGTAGCAATTGGGAGTAGGTAACCCACAGTCAGTTGATCTTTGCATTTTGAGCAATTGTGGCTTTCTGTAATGATGTCTGTTTGCTGCAAAAAGGAGCTTCCTTGATGAAGGGTAACAGTTATACTTATTTACATAATAAGAAAAAGTACTTAGAATGCAGTTAGAATTTACACTGGTTTAAGAAACTGGCAATAGAAAGTGGTCCTCTAGGTTCTATGGTCTCCCCAGCCATAGGTAGTTAACTGGCTTTACAATACCAATCATGTATTTGCTCCAATTGATCAGTCCTTAATTTAAATTAATGGCTGTTGGCTACCTCCAGGATATAAGTGCCATTAGTGTACATTTGAGGATATCCTGCCATGCTGATGATTATTGTAATTCATAGGCAGTACAGCTGGGCAGAACTAGTGATTGTTTTTCTCATTGGCAGCTTGCATTGTTCCTGGTTATGAAAGACTTTTAACTGGAGGCAATTAACTAATCTTTACCTTCCTTTGGATGATATAGTGAAGATAGTTACTACTTGGAAAATGGTTTCCCTTAAAGAGGACAAGACAACATGCAGAAATACGTAAGGGCTCATCACCAGGTTATTATGAGAGGAGAGGCTAAGAGGAAAGACAATTATTTACAGAAGTAGGAATGGTGTCCTGCAACTCCATGTAAGGTAGAATTTCACAAAATATTACCTGGCCAATGTTGTCTCTTTAATGTTTAGAAGATCTTACAAGGAATGAGATATGAGAAGAAGGCTACACATTTAGGAGTAGCAAACCATTTTCAATATATAGATTCCATAACAAGCAATAAAAGGAACAAAGAAGTAGATGCAGACCACACTACTGATAATATATGAGTCAATATATAGGATATATATATATATATATATATATATATATATATATATATATATCTCAAGGTTGAGTTTCTCAGCTTTTTTTCTGGATATGCTGAAATACTGAAGAATTAGATTCCAATGTCAAGGAAGTAATGCATGTGCTAGCAAGGTGAGGAAAAGCAGGCAAAATCCAAAACTTTCCATCTTCAATTGTCCTTATATAGCCTTCCAGCAGAAGGTGTGACCCAGATTAAAGGAATGCCTTCCCTTCTCCACATCCGGATCAAAAAGCTTGTATCTTCTAACTTCAATATCTGGGACACAGGTGTGCCCTCCATTTCTGGATTGTAGTTCATTCCAGATACAGTCAAACTGACAACCAACAGTAGCTATCACAGGGGAAAAATAGAAAAATGCTTAGAAGAAATAGCAAGGTGAAGCAAAGTTCTTTTCAGACTAGGTGAAACCTGGGGGAGTTTAGATTTGTGGGCAGAACAAGAGAAGTTGAAGCTGTGGTGAGACAGGTGAAAGGAAATATCTGGGAAAAAATCTTTGGAGAATGCTTGAAAGACCAGGAAAGAGAAAGGAGGGTCTTTGAGTTGAAGGTTATTTAAGATGGTGTGGAGAAGATGCTATTTCCTTCTCGGACATCAGTGAAGTAGAAAGATCAGCTGTGTGCTTTCTCTGCGACTCACAGCCAGCAGGCTCTCATTCCACTATCTAGCTCTTGAGTCTTAAGTGGCAAATCGAATGTTTGGGATTTTGCTTAAAAAAACAAACAAACAAAAAACAAAACAAAACAACAACAAAAAACCCAATGCTGCCCTGGACTCCTTCATCTGGACTTCAAGGATGTTGGGGTCCATTGAGAGAGAATAGCCCCCAAGAGACTCTTATTTCAGTGCTTGGTCCCTAGTTAGCAGAGCTATTTTGGGAAGAATTTGGATGTACAGCTTTGTCAGAAAAGGTGTCACTGCAGGTGTGGTCATTGAGTTTTCAAAGGCCCACACCAGACTCAGTCTTACCCTCTATCTGCTTCCAACCTGTAAATTAGGATGGAAGCTCTTAGCTACTGCTCCAATGCCATACTGCCCTGTCTGCTGTCATTCTCTGTCCATGACGGTAATGGAATAAGGAAGCCCTGATTAAACGCTCTCTCTTTTAAGTTTCCTTGATCATGGTGTCTCCTCACAGCAATTGAAAAGTAACTAAGACAGACACTTAACACTGTAATGGCATGGACCCAAACAACTTATCATCTAATATCTGTTGTGTACCTCATGGATGGAGGACTCGACTGGAATTTTAGCTTTTCTGGTCCCTTGCTGTAGATGTCGCCTACTGAAATATGTGTTGTACCTCCTGTTTTCTGTCTGGACCTGACCTGCTCTTTCCTGATCCTGACTTGTTTTCTGCTCCGAACCTGAACTGGCTTTCCATCTTGCAGCTGTAGTGTTAGTTATTCTCAAGTCGCCTTCAGTTTCCTTCAGGCACTGGCCTGGTTCATTCTCTTATCAACACAGATTCAGTCCACCTCTGAAAGCTCTTGAGCTCTGCTGTAACCTCTTACACTGGTATTCGTTCTGTAACCCATACACATGCATATAGATATAGAGGAACATTTACTGCATGCGGTGTAATGTGAGAGTAATATTAATTAAGATTTTAAAAGTTACATTTGCCTCTGCCAGGCTGCAAAGATAGACAGATTATATGAAAAATTCCCATCATATCTATTGTTTCTTGCAAAGCCACTTACCATGAAACAGAAGGCATTAACCATGCCTTATGACAGAGCTAATTCCTAGTCACTAGTATAAAATTTAACAGAAGACCTTCCTTCCTCCAAGTCTACAGAAAAGGGTAAAAGAGAGGAGATGGATATAGTAACAAAACTGTGTTGTCATACAAAAGTGGCATAAAAAAGTTGATTTCAACTTCCATGAATTCCTTCTTCCATGGATTCTCTAAGGAATCCATGGAAGTTGAAATCAACTTTCAGTTAATCTAAATTAGCATCACTAATGTGCTACATAGGCTCAGTAAGGGAAGAGGCTATAAGAGATCTTATTGATTTTTGATAATCCCCCTAGTGTCTACTAGTACCTTGTAACATGGTAGGGTCTCAGTAACCATAGACAGTTTATTTGATACAATTATTATCCTCAAATAACTTACAACAGGGAATATTCAAATAATATTTGCTGTGTCTGGTGACTTCCAAAGGAAGAGTGCTATCAGTAATTGCTGTGGATTTTAAAAGTATGTATTCTAAATTGGGAGGATATGGGATGGAGTTTAGTCTCTATATGGGTCATAATTTACTCGAAGGATTTAAAAGCAAACATTGCATTAAGCAAGAACTGGGCTTATGATGAATTAAAAATACCTGACCACTGTAGACATTTTGTTAGAAAAATAACAAAATTGTTGGCTTGTACCAGAAATCCTTACTCAGGTGGAACAGGAGAATGTCAAGTTTTGGCCAGCCTGGATTACATAGTGACCTCCAGGTCAGTTTATGCTGTCTAGTATGACCCTTTGTTACAGCAGAAGGAATGAAGAAATAAAGGGAGGAAGGAAACAGGGAGGGAGGGAGGGGTGGGGAATGAGGGAGGGAAAAAGAAATAGAGGGAGGAAAGATAGATGAATTGATGGCTGGCTGGATGGAAATGAGACAGGGCACCTAACATAAGCCTGGAATCTGGGATTTTAGTAATCATTAATTTAACATCATTTTCCCAAATTGAACATGAAACTAATTATTTGACAAAATATGAAATGGAAAAAGAGGTATTTAATTATGGTAGCATTTCTAGATTAATTTTTCTAAAGATACAATTATGTATCTCTACTGCACAAAAATACTCTGTAGTTCTATTGTGACTGTATTATTAAAATGTAGATTATGCAGTTTTTCATTGAAGACAATCGATATTATGGCTAACTCCAGACACCTTCATGTTTATTTTCAACTCAGGTCAGAAATCATTTAGCATACTACATACATTTTAATCTGTATTTTGTGACTTATAATATTCCCCCACCTCCATCCACCCTAAGCCATATCAATATCTTACTCTACCTTTAAAAATTATTTTATTCTTTTGAGAATTTCATACATGAGCATTGTATTTATATAATTTTCACTTCCCCTCATCCCTATCTAACTACTTCCTTCCTCCCCTCATTTTTTCCCCAACTTCATCATCTTTTCTCCTGTAATCATTTTAATTATCAGGACCTATCACAAATACCACTATCTTTTCTACAAAGACTTTCACATTTTCTTTTTTAATTATTGCTATTAATTTTTATTTTACGTGTATGGGTGTTTTTTCTGCATATATATCCATTCAGTATGTGTGTACTTGGTGTCCGTAGAGATCAAAAGAAGGTTTTGGATCCCCTGAAACTAGAATTATAGATGGTTGTGCACCGCCACATGGATGCTCTGTATTGAACCCAAGTCCTCTGGAAAAGCAGCCATTGCTTTAGCTTTGAATTGTCTTTCCATCTCCTAAAAAGACTTTCTTGCTCTTCCCCTCCAAAGCTTCACTTTCCTCCCTTCTATTACATTTTAATTATACTTAAGACATTGTATGCTAATTTACAATATGGTTATTTGGAAGGTAATAATTCTCACCCTTATTCTGAATGGAATTTTAAATTATGTGGTTATAGAATCTGAAAACAGCTATTTCATTTTATCCCATTCAGCATGTAACATCAGTAATACATGACATAGATAAATGCAGATTTAGAAGGAGGTGAGGCATTAACACAGCATTGGAGGCAACAATGCAAGTGATATCAGAGGCTACCAGAATTTGGTGTGTGCCTGATACCATATCTGGTTTTGTGAGTCCTGGGAGATGGAATTGACTGGGAAATATGACTGAAGCAAGTACAGAAATATCATGTACTAAGAAAGAATACATTTCCAAGGGAGGAAGTGGGCTGGAACGAGGAGAACATTTAGTAACTCAATGGCACCTGTACGTAATGGATTGGCACTTTTGTGGGTCATTAGCCTAGCACAGGCTTTTTGAGTCACTTGCATAATGTGAATTTCTGGTTCCTGCTCTATCTGTTATTATTTGGAAGCTTGAAGGTGTGTGTTGGGAAGTAAGGGATATAGAAGTGAGGGTTCGGGTGGTGGCAGAGTGTGCTGTCTTCCCTGATTTTAACAGGTTTGTTTTTTGGTATGCTAATTTTAAAGGCTTTGTTGACCTCTCTTCCCTTTCTCCCCAGCCTCAAACGTCCAGCTAATAGGACACTAGGCCAAAATTTGTTTTGAAGGTCTTACACTGACCCTTCTAATCTTATACATATGCCACTTATTTTTTCTTATCACTATTTGTATACAATTTTAAGATTTTTAATATACTCATTAGATGTTGGAATTATATTTGACTTATCAATGTACAGAATGTACATTTTATTATATTTGCAAAATCAGAGAAAACCGCAGCCTTACATAGTAGAAAGCCTTTGAAGTCAGTCAGCTACGGGTTTGAATCTTTGTCCTCACACATAGAGGCTATGTGTAATTCTTTTCTACATATTCCATAATTATTCAGTATTTTTGATAATTGCAGGCTGATTTTCCCTTTTGAGAATCATTTCTTTTCTGTTATTAATTGCTGGAGCTGGAAGTAGGGATAACAACATCTGTCCTTAGCTCCAAGGGAAGGCACAATGACCTAGACCAGAGAAGTCAAAATTTCTGTGGATTGAGCCCTTAACATTTCTAGAAACAAGTCATGAAATTGTATGTTGATTTTGTGGCACTTGGACATGTAGCCCTTGAGAAGTAGTTAGGGTTAAGAAAGAGTGGGATCCCAAGATGGGATTAGTGGTTTTATAAAAACAGAGAGACTTAAGCACATACTCTTTCCTACTCCTTCATCTCAAAACACAGCAAGAAGTTCCTTACCAGACTCTGTCTCCTTGATAACGGATCTCCCAGTTTCTAGATCTAAAAATGCTACAAATTTCTGTTGCTCATAAATTACCCAACATGCAATATTATGTTACAGAAGAAAACAGATTAAGACAATATGTTCCCCCAGTCTTTCTACAGCCAGAATCAAGCTTGTCTGAGAACACAGGAAATGCAGAGGGAAAGAGAGCTGACTGACACAGACATTAATGATGACATCTCTCAGTCTGTTTTGTCTCTGCTGCCTCCCAACCATGCTTTTAGTTTTGTGGGCTAAGGCACAAATTATTTCTTAAGTTGATTTGAGTTGTTTTCATTTTTCTTGTAATCAAATAAGATTAAATAGATATACTACATGGCCTTGGGCAAGTTCTTTTTTTTAGACAACACAGGCTGACCAAGCCACACCTTATATCCTATCTGCTATCTTCCCTACACTGCTAAGCTGCTAGCATGTAGCAGACCCAAAGAAAAGTGGGATGATAAGATAATGTTCCTAAATTACAGCTTTATTCCCATCCAGTTCTTAAGCTAATCTGCTAAACTCAGTGTCCTTCTATGCTTTAAATGTAGAGTTTCCCACTCCTCTAATCTCAGAGACTCCTATCATGTAAACTTTGCTCATGTAAGGGATTTCCTTTGGGTTGTTGTTGAATCTCTCCCATGATACAACTTTCCCTACTTTGGGTAGTCAGTGTTATCAAAGGTCTAACCTACCTGAAATATGTCTGTAGTGACCCAGCATTCTATCTACCTAACAGGTACTCTCCCTGTAGCTACGTTCTGTAACGGTCTATGGCTCCTCTTCTCCCTATCATTAGGGGTCATTGAAAGGTTCTCATATGTATAAAATAACTATGAGAACATTTGGATAATTATCAGTGTTTGGAAAAGAGGAAAGGGGGGCTGCAAAGATGACTCAGTATTTATGTGCGCTTGTAGAAGACCAGAGTTTAGACTCCAGTACCCCCATCAGGCATCTCACAACTGCCTGTAACTCCAGTTCCAGGCCTCCGCAAGTACCTACACATGGCACACACACACACACACACACACACACACACACACACACACACACACACAAATAGATTTTTGTTTAAAAGAAATAATATTAGTGTCTTTCAGTAAAAAGAATGGTGTTTACTGTGATTGTGTTTTCTTTAGAAAACAAAGAAACACTATTCAAGCAACATTCATAAGCTCTGGGGAAAGTGTAAGCCCATGCCCAAACCATTATAGTTAACTATCTCACCACAGGACTTCTCTCTGATGGCTAAAAACCACAGACACGTTCCCTTTCTTTTCTTTCTCAAAGAACATGAAAAGCTACTTATTATTCCACCTGGTGTATGCAAGAGTTAGCATTTACCTTTAAGGTTGGCTCTTAAAAGCCTGTGCACACACACACAAAATGAAAGAAAGGTTTGTTGCTGTCTCATACACTCCTCATATTCACCTTTTCATATTGAGCACTCGTTGTAAATATGTTTTTAGAGCAAAGCATTTAAGAAATGGCAAATTTCAACCTCAGAACACTGCATTAGTCATTCACAGGAGATGCATTTTAAAATCAGTTCAAATACTTGTCTCTGCCACATTTTTCCTCCCACTTCTTTCCTTATATACTATATTATATTTGATGAACCAGACACTTAAATGATAATTTGTGTTACCTGAGAAAGTTACTGCAATTGCCAAAGTAGCCTAATTTCTATACCTGGCATCCTCAGAACTTAGAATCATTTGCATTATGTACAGATGACTCAATTATAGAGAGACTGTACGTGAGTGTGGCTGTTTAGGAGTGGGATGGGTGGAGAACCTGTTAATATATTCAAATGTATGCCAACCTGAGGAGACACACTATAGTCTTATTCTTACTCTTAGAAACATACCTTTAAGTTTTCAAATGTATGGTTGTATGCTTAATTCTCACCTGTTTTCTAGTAAGGGTCTGACATTAGGATGTAAATTGTACTTGCAAGTTTCTATTTTAAGGCCAAGAGATGAGCTAGCACAGCAGAGTAATATTTAGAAAGCAAGCACGGGGAGTTTAAGCAATTGTTTCCTTTTGCCAGAAAGATGGTCCTGCTCTTAATTTTCTCCATTTGTTTTTCACTGCCTAGAAATGCCAAGAAATGCAGTACCCGTAAGGGTAAAATTGTTATATATGCTACAGTTTTCCATGCAAGTGTATCTTATAAGAAAAACCTATCATTCACAGGACTGTGAATACAGTTTAATATATTCAGTGGAGATCCTGATGCATTTGCCCTAATTTTTTTATGACACCTGTGCAGTATAATCCAGCCTCCCAAAAAATCCTTAAGATGCTTTTCCATCTTGCTGTCTCTGTGAGAAAAGCAATTATATTAACTCTGCATTCATAAGAATATATGCTTTTAATATACACAATTTGATGTAATCTAGCAAAGTCACATTCTTTGCAAATGAATTTCGTAATGAGCAGAAGGGCTCCGACCACATTCTTTATTACTAGAAGAATAACAAACGCCTGAAAATGAGAGTTGCTGTTGGTGGCATCTGTTCTTTTTAACCTAGGCAAAGGGCTGAAATATCTTTCCATATGGAGATGTGGTTTATAGCTTTTTAGTTAACTTCAATAAACAATGTAGCTAGTACAGCATGAAATAGTTTTTCTTACTATTTCTCATCTAACAACCATAGAGCTATATTTTGCTAAAGAGGTACACTGATTTTAATGATGATGAAGGTAAGAGACACCATGACCAAGGCAAGTCTTATAAAGGATAATATTTATCTGGGACTGGCTTACAGTTTGGAAGTTTAGGACATTATTGTCATGTAGAATGCATGTCAGCGTGCAGGCACGTGTGAAGCTGAGGAGATAGTAGAGATTTCTGAATCAGGAGGCAGAAAAGAAGAAAGCGTTTGAAACCTTAAACCCACCCGCATTGACATACTTCCTCCAACAAAGCTACACCTTCTCTAATAAGGCCACATATCCTAATAATGAAATAATGCCACTCCCTATAGAGCCTATGGGGCCAATTTTATTCAAACCACCACAGGGAGAATCAGCTAAGGCAATTGATTTTCCTATCATTGCTGATTAGTCCCTGGTACATGTAGGCTTAAAAATGTATTACACTTTCAGCCCTGAGTTTGATTATTTCCTGCCTTCCACTCCTCTTGGGTGTATTTGCTTCTCTTTGCTCTAGAGCTTTCAAATGTACTGTTAAGGTGCAAGTGTCTGTGCTCTCCAATTTCTTTTTGGAGGCATTCAGAGTTATGAGTTTCCTGCTTTCATTGTGTCCCATAAGTTTGAGTATGCTGTGCCTTCATTTTATTTTTATTTATTTTTTCTTTTTTTAATTAGATATTTTCTTCATTTACATTTCAAATGCTATCCTGAAAGTTCCCTATACCCTCCCCCCGCCCTGCTCCCCTACCCACTCACTCCCACTTCTTGGGCCTGGCTTTCCCCTGTACTGGGGCATATAAAATTTGCAAGACCTAGGGGCCTCTCTTCCCAATGATGGCTGACTAGGCCATCTTCTGCTACATATGTAGCTAGAGATACGAACTCTGGGGGTACTAGTTAGTTCATATTGTTGTTCCACCTATAGGGTTGCAGACCCCTTCTGCTCCTTGGGTACTTTCTCTAGATCCTCCATTGGGGGCTCTGTGTTCCCTCCACTTCTGACTGTAAGCATCCACGTCTGTATTTGCCATGCACTGGCATAGCCTCACATGAAACAGCTATATCAGGGTCCTTTCAGCAAAATCTTGCTGGCATATGCAAAAGTGTCTGGGTTTGGTGGCTGATTATGGGATGGATTCCCAGGTGGGGCAGTCTCTGGATGGTCCATCCTTTTGACTTAGCTCCAAACTTTGTCTCTGCAACTCCTTCCATAGGTATTTTGTTCCCTATTCTAAGGAGGAATGAAGTATCTGCATGTAGGTCTTCCTTCTTCTTGATTTTCTTGTGTTTTGCAAATTGTGTCTTGGGTATTCTAAGTTTCTGGGCTAATATCTTCATTTTCATTGAATTCTAAAAAGTCTTAAATTTCTTTTCTTTTTTCTTTCTTTCTTTTTTTTTTTAATTTCTTTTGCTTGGAGCCAATCATCAACCTGAACTCAGGGAACCTCATGAGGGAACTGGCAGAAGGCCTGGAGGAGCAGAAGGCGATTGCAACCCCATTGGAAGAACAACATAGGCTGGCCTAACCACCCAATTCTCCCAGAGACTAGACCACCAACCAAGGAGTATACCATGGCTCCAGATACGTATGTAGCAGAGGATGCTCTTGCCAAACAGCAACTGGAGAGGTGGCCCTTGGTCCCGGGGAGGTTTGATGCCCCAGGGTAGAGGGATGCTGGAGAGGTGGGGCAGGAGAGTGAGGGTGGGTGAGGGAGCACTCTCATACATGCAAAAGGGAGGGGGGAGGGCAGATATGGGATGGGGGTGGCAGAGGGGTGACTGGGAAGTGAGATATCTTGGGATGAGGGGTTGGTGGAGGGAGTAACCAGGAAGTGAGATATCATTTGAGATGTAAACAAATGAATAGATTAATAATAATAATAATAAAAGAAAAAAGAAAATAAAATTATAAAATAATAATATATTACAATATTATAATGTTTATATATATATGTATATATATATATATATATATATATATATATATATATATATATATATATATATATATATATTACACTTAGAGAGGTAGACACACACATACACACACACACACACACACACACAGAGAGAGAGAGAGAGAGAGAGAGAGAGAGAGAAAAATTTTGAAACTGGAATTTTTCCTTTACCAAGTCAGTCCTAGGGATCACATTCAGGTCTTCATGGTTGGGAGCAAGTATCTTAACCACAGCACTGTCTTGGCTCTGCAGCAAAAGTATATCATTGAAATTTTCAGCAAAGTGTGCATTTTTACACAGTGATAACTTGGGCTATAGAAATAGCCACACGTGCTCCTTGACCTTTGGTTGTTATTTATAATACTCCTCTCTGTTTTCATATCTTCCACCCCAATAGGGTGACTATAATATTATAAAAGAGTTGCTCATTTTGAGTATTTAATAACTAACTGTGAGAGAAGGAAGGAATGACATATTCAGTGTCATATAACCAAATAAAAGTAGTACAGCTTATAAGTCTGCTTGTTTCATTCAATCCTATCTCACTGCAGTGGAAACAAGTTAGAGTACTCCCTTTGTGAACACACAGACACAGTGATGCTGACTAAAAGAAGGGATAGTTGTACTGGGAGCACTGTGAGGACTCAATTAATCTCAAAATGTCATAGATTAACTTCTCCAGGAGAGACTCCTGGAGCTTTCTCCTCAATTCACTAACTTAAGTAATAATAATCAAGAAACAACAACAAAGAGCTAAAGTGCTGACCGCTCTGCTCATTCTCTGGCTGCTTGTTTTACCATATATAATCTATCCTTTCACACACACACTTCTGACATGATGAGATGGCAGTCAGAGAGAACCTTGCTAGAGCTACAGAGATGGTGACATGCTGCTTGGACTTTCAAACATCAACATGGTGATATAAGTACAGCTTTAAATATATATATCAAATATAATATAACATAGTGTAGAACAAAAACTACCACTTTTAGGTTAGGAGAATGGAAACAAATGGACAGACTTATTGAAAACTGGAAACTAGGAGGGAACATAAAGAGCTAGCACCTAGATTCTTGGGGTAAGTCCTGCTCTTCTCTTCCTGTCCCTCCTCTCCCTCTCTCCTCTCTCCCTCTCTGTTGTGTGTGTGTGTGTGTGTGTGTGTGTGTGTGTGTGTGTGTGTGTGTGTGTGTGTATGAGAGAGGGGGGATATGAGTCATAGAAACACACAGGTGTAGTGCTGCCCTCTCTTTCTTCAACTTTGTGTTTTCTCTCCAGTAGCCTCACCCCTAGCAGCAGTGCTAAGGGAGCTAGCCACACCAGAGTCAGGAAAGATGGTTGGGACATCACTAGTTGGTATCACACAGGCAGCAAAACAAATGTCATGAATTGTAACCTAGATAGTAAGTCCTAGAAGACGAGTCTAGGAAAGACCAACTTAATAACTAGCACCGAGGATCCTTGTGATGGGACAGAGGTTCCTTCTAATCAGCTTCCTCCTCACATGAACTTCCATGAGGCTTACTATTATTTCTGTGGGAGACAATATCATAATATTTTATCATTTAAACTTATTTCCCTGATTTAAAGACTATCCTTTCTGGTTTAATAGATTTCTGGTTTCCACTTCTACCAGTCTAGTGAGATTACTCTCAGCTCACTTAGTAACTCTCTGTGTGCCAACTTAGTGGTCTCTTTTTCAGTTTCTTTCTAGTTACCTTTGGCATATGTACTATCAGTCCCAATGTCCTTGTGTCTTAAGGCTCTTCTCTTTCCAAATCACATTTCTCTTCACATTTTGTCTGCCTACAGCGTTCTTTGTCTTCTGCTTTCTACCTCTTCTCTCCATTCAGCAGTGGTTGGTTGGTGTGATGTCTCTTGCACTTTGGGACTACATCTTTCTGGTCTCGATATTTTTTTTTTTTTGAGTGATTTCATCTTGTACTTTTAGCTATAACCTATATGCCATTGACTTTTAATCTATAATTAATAATTCACATGAACTTCTTGAAACCCAATTGCATACATCTCTCTGCTGAACAACTCTAATTGAATGACCATTTGACATCTCAAGTTTGAAAGGTGCAAAACACAGTTCATTATCTTCTCCAAGTGAAACTTGCTTTTCATCTTTCAGTCTCTTTTCTTTATTATTAACACCATTGCCTATTAAATCACCCAAACTGAAGACATAGAGTCATTTTTTGCCTAATTTCTCTTTCTTCCTTGGCTTCTGAATTCAATCAGTCATCAACCCCTGTGAATTATGGTGTCGTTTAAATAGCACTGGAATTCTTTTCATATTTTCAGTCCTGTAAGCACTGCTTGTATCTGGCTCTCCCATGCATCTGGCTTTGACACTCTCTTTTTTAGGGTTGGAGTCTCACTACCTAGTTCATGGTTGCCTGCAGTTGGAGGTCCTCATGCCTTCTCCAGCTCCTCCTCCTGAGCATTGGAATTCCAGGCTAGTGCCACCCCTCTGTGGTTATTATCATTTTTATTAGTTTTAACTATTACAATAATAAAAATACTCACTGAAATTCCAACATCCAGTCTCTCTGATCAACCCAAGAGTAACTCATGCCTATAACTCCTGTATGGTTGAGACTGAGGGAGATGGATCCTAATTGGTTTGAAGTCTACTTGGCTACATAGAGAATTATAAATCAGCTTAAGCTGATGAAGTTCCATCTAAAATCAATCAATCAAACAAACAAATAAACAAACAAAGCGAAACAAAACTAATAAAACAGCCAGGACTTCACAAATTCTAAGAAACATTTCTACGAATGAATTTCACTCCTATTCCCCAAGATTAGCTTCAAAAGGCAAATCTGATCAAGCATCCCCTTTCTGTTGAAAAACAAACAGCAAAACAAAGACTGTAATAACGTCTTAGTTCTTAACAAATACATCCAGTTTCTCTCTCTCTGTCTCTCTNTCTCTCTGTCTCTCTCTCTCTCCCTCTCTCCCTTTCTTTCTCTTTTTCTTTCTGAATAAGTGCTCTATAGTTCATAATTCAACTAACCTAATTTTATGGGGTCTCCCTTGAGTCATCAAGGAAAAAGGATTTCCTCATTCCATTGCATTTATTTGCATAAGCACTTCGCTCTTTGGATTTCACTTTACATTTTTACATGTTTCCCTTCCACCCTAGACTTAAAGGTTCTACAGAGGGCAGAGTCCTTGTTTTAATCATCTTTGCATTTAAAGCACCTGGAATAGTGCCCAAAACAATTTAGAAGCTTCAAAAGCATTTGTTAACTCACCAAATAAATCAATTCATTCATGTGAAAGGTTTTGTGTCTGGCAACAGGGTATACTTTCCTTTACAACTTTGGAAGACATATTGGCCTGGAAATGAGTGGAGATCTCTATGAACTGGATCACAATTATTAAAGAAAAAATGAATAAACAAGTTGTCAACTTACATTTTATAATACTGTTGTTGAGTTTGCTGTGAGATTGTGTCTTCTAATAATATCAGATATGACATCTATACAGTCTCACCAAAATGACTGTTCAAATGTCAGCTGAACAACGATAATATCAATGAAATGGCCAAGCTGGACAGAAAAGCTCACAGACCTTCAACTATACATAATGGACTACAGGCAACTGAGGAAAGCTGGGGATGTGAGAGGTGGTTTTCCCCAGGGAATAACACAATTAGCTGCTAGGTGCTACATGATCAGCCTTGAAAACATACATATGAGTAATATTTTATGGACTGTCATAGTTAGGCATTCTATTGCTGTGAAGAGACACTATGACCGTGACAACTCTTATAAAGAAAAACATTAAATTGGGGCTGGATTACAGTTTTGGAAGTTCAGTGCATTATTATGATGATGAAAAGCTTTTCAGCATATACACAGAATGGTGCTAGAGGAGCTAAGAGCTCTGCAATTGGACCCATAGGCAGTAGAATGGATACAGTTTGAGCATATGAGACTTCAAAGCCCACGCCCACAATGACACACTTCCTTGAACAAGGCCACACCTACTACAATTCCAACACAGCATTTCCTAATAGTGCCATTTCCTATGAGCCAAGCATTCGCATATATGTGTTAATGGTGACCATTCCTATTCAAACCACCACTTTTCACTCTCTGGCCCCTATAGGCTTGTAGTGATATCATAATGCAGAAATGTATTCAGTCTAACTTCAGAAATCCCCATAATCTATAAGTCTCAACACAGTTTTAAAGCCCCAAGTGCAAAGTATCTTCTGAAATTCATGCAATCTCTTGACTGTAATCACCTGAAAATCAAAATTTAAAAAAGCAGATCACATATTACCAACATATAATGACACAGGATATACATTATTATTCCAAAAGGAAGGGGAAGGAGCATAATGAGGTAATAACAATGCAAGACCAAAAACCATCTGAACAAACTACAAACTGCATCTCCATTTCTGATGTCAAGGTACTCTTCAGATGTTTGGCCCATTTCAGCTTTCTTGACTGTAACACACTTCTTTCTCTTGGGTATGGGGGTTCCACTCCCTGTGAGCAGCTTTCCTTTGTAGTATTCCTGCCTGCACGCAGACCGGCGCCTTGTCTGCGTGGGCAGAACACCTTGGGGTGGGTTCGCACTTCAGAGCTAATCTCCCTAAAATAAGATGACCTGCAAGAAAGGTTATTAATATTTATTGGTTACACGCGGGAGAACCCAACCCTCCCCCACTTGTCCTAATGTCCCATTGTCTCTGCATGGCTCAATGGTCCACGTCCCAATGGCGGAATGGCGGAATGGCGCGGTCCGATTCTCCGCGGAGCTGTGTCCAGAAGGCGGGTCCAAACGAGTAGGCGTGACATTAGTGGTTGGTCCAGGCGACGAGTGGGCGTTGACAGTGGGCGGTCTAAGGATGCTGTGTTCCGGCTGCTGATCTGCTGCACTCCTGATCTGCTGTACTCCGGCATGCCTGTAAAAGGCACAACACAATGTTCAGAGGCAGGACCCAACATTCCTTGGCAGGAAAACCATGATTCTTGTATGTCCAACATCTTGGAGTCTCCAAGGAAATCCAGACTACAGTTTCCCAAAATAACTTGTCTATGCAGGGACTCCCTGATACATCCCTGACTTTAGGTACAGTCCTTAGCCATTGAGGGGGATTTCATAATCCCTTTCTTCTATTCTTGACTATAAATCCAGAACCATGTTGCTGAAGCTGCTAAATTCTACCTTTTGCTGGTGCTAGAACATTGTCCTCTCTTTTAATTACAACTTCACCAACTTGATGTTTTGGGTGTTTTCCCTTACTGCCTGAGTTTGACAGTCCTGGAACTCATTCTGTAATCTAGGCTGGCATTAAACTCAGAAATCCTCCTGACTCTTTCTCTGGAGTGCTGGGATTAAAGGCATGCTCCACCATACTAGGCTCTGAGCTTTTCTTTAATTCCCTTTCACAAGTTAGAAGCTTAGCTGAGTGGGATCCTGAGGTCATCACTTCCTTTATTCCATTTAACATCAGGGATTTATCTAATCTGTTTATCTCCTTGAACACAGGATTTGGCTCCATTCCACTTCCTGGTTCTTCTTTTCTCCTCAAATTGTACATTTTCTATTATTTCTTGCTTAGTTTATCCCCTTTCATTATAGATCTGCATAAGAGTAAACACTAATAACCACAAGACAGAGTCTATACTGGCTGTTTTGAGAAGCCTTCTATCAACAAAATTAATCCAAAACTCTTGACTTTAGCCTCAAGCAGACTTTTCAGACCAAGGCAAAAAGCACAATAGTCTCTCAGCCACATACTAATATTCTTTTCCTCTGAAACCTCTTGATCCAGGCCCCCAGAGTTCAAATCACCCTCAGCACCACTGTCTTCCATATTCCTACCCATTAAGCTCCACTTAAAAGCATTCTACTGTTTTTATAGTTCAATGTCCCCGAATCCACATTCCTCCAAATTAATGCATGGTCAGGCATATAATAGCAGTACCCCTATCCCTGGTACTAATTTCTGTCTTATTCTGTGTTTTATAGCCGTGAAGAGACACCATGACCACAGAAAGTCTTATAAGGGAAACCATTTTATTGGGACTGGCTTACAGTTCCACAGCTTTAGTCCATCATTATCATGACAGGAAGCATTACAGTAGCAGGCAGACCTGGGGTTGAAGAAGGAGCTGAGAGGTCTACAACTGAGATATACTGACTAGACTTGAGCTTATAAGACATCAAAGCACACCTCCATAGTGACATTTCCTCTAACAAGGCCACATTACATAATACTGCCATTTCCCATGGGCCAAGAATTCACCCACATGAGTCTCTATGGATTGTTATTCAAACCACCTTATGGACAAAATAGGTTATATTTATGAATATATATATATATATATATATATATATATATATATACAAATACATATTTGCATAGAATAACAATTAGTGGAAAAATTGACCCTGAATTTGAAGAAGATAAGAGAGTGATAACTGAGCAACTTTGGAAGGGAGAAAGAAAAGTATAATTATAATTCCAAAAACATGCTATGTGTACACAAGTGCCAAACTTATATGACACACAATATATGCCATTCCCTATCACTTATAACAGCTCTCAGAAACCAAAAGAATGTTATGTCCTTTCAGGTTTGGAATTCAGTGTTACATATTCCTTTTACCTTTTCCTTTCCCACCTGCTTTAGTGTTTCCTTTCCCACATGCAGCTACATAAACCTGCAAGCTTTTAACAATGAATGATTTTTCCAAATCTAATACATACACCATGCTATATTTTGTAAATGCAGACCCCCCAGGTCACACTGATGTAGATTGCAGACATATTTGTATTGTGTTTTTTTTTTTTCGAGTGATACATATTCTGTGTATAAATAGCATTTTTTTTTTAATTCTAGAGAAGCTGTTTTGCAAGTCATTTGACATATCATGCAGTTTTACAAAGCATGAAGATTGTGTGTGTGTGTGTGTGTGTGTGTGTGTGTATGTGTGTGTGTGTGTGTGTGTGTGTGTGTGTGTGTATGTTGAGGATCAAGTCCATGGATGACTATATGCTAAATAAGCACACTTACCACTGTATGCCATGACACTTTCATACCCACAAGTTACATTTTAAAGAAAATGTAAGGGTTGGGTTTATACAGTCTTATTTGTACTCCAAGATTCCAGTTGCCTTTGCAACTCTAAATTCTCTGATTAAAATCTAACTTTTTTTTGCTAAAGGGAAAGAATCATTTCCTCTTCTCAGAGGAGAAACTGAGTCAACTAAAAACAGCATAGAGAGTACAATGTCTTTGATTACTTTCAATTGCTTCTCCAGAAGGTGAGACTATGAAAGTATAACTTCCCATAATTGCCACTTGACAGGATTCATAAAATAGTATGAATTTTAAAATTTTGTACTCTCACTAAAGTATATTCCATGCAGCAAATTTTGAGCCTGATTACTTTTTGTTTGTGGAAAGTTGCTTTTTTTTTTTCCTTGAAGGAAAACTTTGGGGTTTTTTGCCTACTAGTTTATATGTATGGGAGTGTATTTGTGGATTTTTTTCAAATGTTATTCAAAAGGCTCTGAGAAAACTTCTTAATTTTTAAGGGAAAATTAAAAAAAAATTCATTGAACTGAAAAAAAAAACCTGTAAAGAAAACACACAGACGGCTTTTCTCAAGTGAAAGAACATTGTAGAAGTTCCTTTCACTCTACCACTAGCCACAAGAAAGCACAAAGATATATATCACTGACTTCAAGTGTCTGTGGCATCCAAATTTATTGTGGATCCCGCAGACACTTGAAGTCAATGACATCTTTGGACTTACTTTGGGTGAATTTCTCCTCCCAGCGGACCAATGAAGAGATGAGTAAGATTAGGAAGGGCTGGGAAGGGAACTCTGGAAAATATACTACATGAGACAAATAAATAGTGAACAATACACCACCTACCTACCTCCTACCTGAGCTCCCATCCTTATTCAGCAAGTATGAAGAAGCAAGAAAGATGAGAAAATCGTTGTTCTCCTTTTCCATGAGAGCTCTGTGAGAGGAAACTGAAAATTTCCCTTGTATCTGCTAGGTTAGGGTGTGGTGATTGCATCACGTGATTTTATTTGGTATTATTTATTTCACATAGACTCGTGCTGAGAAAATTAGGGTGACCAGCATGTACTTCATTATTCTAAAAGATACACCATACCTTCCAGGTTTTGGCAAAATAGTATAGCTTCTGTGTAGTAGCCATTAGGAAGTTTGTTACAGTATGGAAATGCACACGATAGAGGCAGCACTGGAGCCTCAGTGAGATATACAGCTTTACATCAGTGTGGATACTCACCTTTGACAGATCTCAGAAGCCACAGTGCTTTTTACTTTTAAGCATCTTGTAAATGCCCTGTTGTTGACAAAGTAGCTCTTAGCCCCTTTTCTGTGGGTCTAGAGATTTGTGGTAACAATCTCATTTTGAGGACAATGGGAAAGAATTCTTACCTACCAGGGCCTCTTTTGATCTTTCTAAACTTACAGACAAAATTGCTGTTTTTCTTGTTTTAGATCGTCTGATAAAGTTGGAATGGCTTTTTTTCTCTGGCAGTGTCCTGTAAAAGAATATTGCTTTTTAACACATTAGCATTAAGTGTTGCCTGTGTGAAGAAAAACAGAGGGAAACCTAGGAGCCTTCCAGCTCTGCAGTGTCTTAGTAGGTTAGTGTGAAGAGGCTGTAAGATGAAAGAGCTGTCTTTGTATGTTATGGTTCATGGGTTACCTGCCTGGGAATCAGACTTTCCTCCCTTAGAAGTATTTCTTTGGTGTTTCATGGCTCACAGGATAGGAAGAAGTAGGAGTTAGTTTTACTATATATGTATGCATATAATTTTCATTTTTCTATTTCCCCTTTTTCTCCATTATGACTCTCTTCTACCATTCTCAGTGTTTGCTTTCCATAATGCCCCCCAGCAGTGTTCACATGGGGAATGGTAGATCATAAATTTAAATTAATAGTACTAGGTAGATAAGCAAGAAGATTCTGTGTCATAAAGTCTCCACTCGAAGCAATAATATTTTCAGTGCTTATCCATAGATTCTTGCAACATACCTGAACTTCTCTGGCCCTCCAAAATCTATCAGACTAGAAATCCCTGAAGGTCAGGCTATTCTGTGATATTTACAATTCTTGTAGATTTTATTTAAGTACAGACTGCATCTATCTTTTGGCAGATAAGTATTTTTAATTCTACTGTTGTCTATAACAAGGTGATATATTTTTTGAGTGTGACTGCCTGCAGCCACACTCGAACTGGCTACTCCTGAAAGGTGGGCTGGGGCTGAAAGAGATTAGACTGCGAACAAGAAAGGAGGCTAAGACAACATAGCTGATCAAAGCCCACAAGCTTACTGAGATTCTGAGCTTATATAGAGGAAGGAGGCCCATCCCCCACCAGTTTGTTCTTGATGGCCTTCACCAGCTGAAGGTGATCAGCAGGATGCTGTTTCCAGATGGTCTCAAGGGTCTCAGCAGGTAGTGATAATGTTTTGGAGGAAAGCAGTTGCAGGTGTAGACAATAGCACCTGCTTTGTAAGTTGGAAGGTTCCACCCCAGGTGGTTCCGTGCTTAGTGGCAACAAGGTCTGAATCAGCCTGCTTCAAGGCTGGGGGAGGCAACAATTTTTAACAGACAATATAGTACATAGAAAAGGGCCAGTGAGCCAGTGACTTGATTTAAATTTTTAACTCCTCTACCAACTACTAATTTGACATTAGTAACCTTGAACCAGCTACTTACTGTCTGAGTTCTAAGTTTCCACATGTGAACAGAAATATCTATATTTACATGTGTCATCTTTAGATTTATATTTAACAAAACATTTTAAATGATGATGATTTTTTTTCTGCTATACCGAGTGAATCTGAACGGTTAAAAATAGGTACAAATTATATAGAATAGTGTATGTACTTGGCAAGAAGTGGTTTTTTTAAGCAGAAGTTATGTACATATGTTTGTATGTGTGTATACTATATTAAAAATGCATGCATTGTTTAGGTACTATGTCTTATAATTTTCAGAACATGGTGTGACATTTCATAATTTTCATTTCTTTTTAGGTGACTTGGTCTCTACTAAATAGCTCAATACTACTAATTTGTTTTCTACCTCTGCTTTAATAATGTTGGCTGAGGTTTCAGTCATGGAGGAACTTGTATAGGCTAGAGACTCCAAGATGGCTTCATTCATACATCTTGGTAGACATTGTTAGGCCTGGATTCAACTCGGGTATTAGGAAAGGTAAGGATGCTGCAGCCTTCGATCCTTATCAAGGAAACTTTTCTTTATAACAAACAAAAACCATTACAAAATAAAAAGAAACATATCTAGTCAAAACACAGAGTTTTGGAATCCAGTCCTAATGAAAACATGTATAAAGATTAAAGGATAATTTTGGAAGAAGAGACAGGACAGAAAGGTTGTAAGAGTCAGAGTAATAGGGCATTTGCTGAGATTCTGACTCTTAGGCCTATCAGAGAAGTGACACTGATGATGTCTCACCAATATGACTACAGAAACATGAGCTGAACAAGTACAACACCAGTAGACATGCTAAGGTGGACAGGGGAAAGCCAATGATGCCTTAACCCTACACAAAGAACTACTTGCAACTAAGGAATGGTGCTACAAGCAACAGAAATAGTCTTCCCCAGGGAAGAAAGAGCACACCAACTGCTTATCCAATACTCAGTGGCAAATGCTGGAAACATATGTCCAAGTAACATTAAAAAGACTGAGCAGGTGTTATTTAAATATTTAGGTGTTTATGTGTGCAACAATTAATAAAACAAAAGGCCGTGAATTTAGAAAAAATGAAGAAAGGGAAGAGGGGAATGATTATATTATAATCTCAAAAATAAACAAGTGGGGCCACCTTGGGCATGAACTCAACAGACAGTCCCAAGGTCCCCAGAGGACTCTCCATGCTGCAGGCGCCCTAGCAAGCTCAGGATCCTAGGATCACTGAGGAGAGTCAGCCTCCAGAGAGAGCTCTGACCCCAGGATTCAGGTGAGAGCACCATCTTGTATACTGGTCACTTAATCTTTGACAAAGGTGCTAACACCATCCAGTGGAAAAAAGACTGCATTTTCAACAAATGGTTCTGGGTCAACTGGCAGTCATCATGTAGAAGAATGCAAATTGATCCACTCTTATTTCCTTGTACAAAGCTCAAGTCTAAGTAGATCAAGGAACTCCACATAAAACCAGAGACACTGAAACTTATAGAGGAGAAAGTGGGGAAAAGCCTCGAAGATATGGGCACAGGGGAAAAATTCCTGAACAGAACAGCAATGTCTTGTGCTATAAGATCAAGAATCAAGAAATGGGACCTCATAAAATTGCAAAGTTTCTGTAAGGCAAAGACACTGTCAATAAGACAAAAAGGCCACCAACAGATTGGGAAAGGATCTTCACCAATCCTAAATCTGATAGAGGACTAAAATCCAATATATACAAAGAGCTCAAGAAGCTGGACTCCAGAAAATCAAATAACCCTATTAAAAATGGGGTACAGAGCTAAACAAAGAATTCTCAACTGAGGAATATCGAATGGCTGAGAAGCACCTGAAAAAACGTTCAACATCCTTAATCATCAGGGAAATGCAAATAAAAACAACCCTGAGATTCCATCTCACACCAGTCAGAATGGCTAAGATTAAAAATTCAGGTGACAGCAGATGCTGTTGAGGATGTGGAGAATTAGGAACACTCCTCCATTCCTGGTGGGATTGCAAGTTAGTACAACCACTCTGGAAATCAGTCTGGCGGTTCCTCAGAAAACTGGACATAGTACTACTGGAAAATCCAGCAACACCTCTCCTGAGCATATACCCAGAAGATGTTCCAACTTGTAATAAGGAAGGAAACATGCTCTACTATGTTCATAGCAGCCTTATTTATAATATCCAGATGCTGGAAAGAACACAGATGT
>NC_034613.1:108837855-108839572 GCF_900095145.1 Mus pahari | reverse complement strand
CATGAGTATTTTGTTCCTTATTCTAAGGAGGAATGAAGTATCCACATGTTGGTCTTCCTTCTTCTTGGTTTTCTTCTGTTTTGCATAATGTATCTTCGGTATTCTAAGTTTCTGGTCTAATATCCGCTTATCAGTGAGTGCATATCTAGTGACTTCTTTTGTGATTGGGTTACCTCACTAAGGATGATATCCTTAAAACTTGAGCCCAAATAAAACTTTCCTCCTATAAATAATATCTGAGATACTTTGCTTTGGTGATGAAAATTAGCACACTCTGTATTATACAATATTTCAATTGTACATGTAGAATTAATTATTTTCATATATGGCCTCACTATGTAGCCATGACTGGCCTGGAACTCACTATGTTGACCACACTGGTCTTGAACTCACAGAAGTTTGCCTTCCTCTGCATCATGAGTGCTAGGATTATAGATGAATTCTTTTATTCCTGGACATTAAATATATTTAAATAATCTGGAAACATTAATTATAAAATAAGACAAAATAAAAAAAATGATGAGTCTGGCATTTAGTACATTTTATTTCAGAATAATTTATTTGATTTTGTATCAGTTAAATAGGAACAATCCAGTATTTAAGAATGGTTTTGTGAATAATCATAGCTTGGATCAAAATTAGCCAGATGTCCATGACCCTTATTCTGTTTATGGACTTAACCTCCTATCAAGTGCAGTTCACTTGGACCAGTACTGTGCTCTGTAGCCACTTTATTTCACCAGTAGGACAGTTAGGCCTCTTATAGGATGCCATACAAGATGGGTACTACAGATCTCTGCAATCTTCTTTACAGTGGATATTTATTATAATGATTGTTCCATACTTTTGACATCATGGACAATAGGATGGGTCTGCAGGAGTGCTAGGTGGAGAAGGTACATAGTATCCATGTAGCCCAGGAAACTCACATTTTTGAGCCTATGTTCTCAGTTTTTAGCACTTGTTTATAGCCAGCATAGCTAAAGAGGCTATTGACATATTTTTCTTGACAGTTGTTTCTTCTATTATGTTATATACTGTTGGAGTAAATATTAAGTCAAATAGTGTGAGAGGCAGAAAATTCTTCATTGAATAACTTGCTTAATAGAATTTTTTCTTCTCAAACTGTGTTCTAGACACTTGCTTCCCTTGCTATATTGATGTGTGCTTCTTAGGAAATTTTTGTCATTTTAACAAAATTCCTGCTAGAGATGATCCCCTTTCCCCTCTATGACCAGGAATTCCTCTCAAGTTTGAACAGGTTAAATCTGAGAATATTAATAGCTGAGTATCAGATAAGGACCTCCTAGTGTAGTTACTAGAAGATGTAATCTTACTAGGAAGGTAAATAAGACTGCAAATGTGAAAATGTGAGGTGTTATTTGTGAAATTTCAAATTCTCTCTTGAGACTCAAGGTTTTCAAATTACTCAAGGCAATCCATGAGGTTAGTGACTGCTCTTTTGTCTTACGTAACTGTTTCTGGAAATGACATTTCTTTCCTGATTTCTAGAAAAATGGCTTCATCCTTATCTTCTGAAAAAGAGGTTTTCAATATTTCAGAAATTTTATAATAATATTTGGCATCTCTCCTAGCCATTTTCACAATTCTTCCTCCTCTTGTTGTTGCTACTGCTCTTTCTTCTTCTTCTTCTTCTTCTTCTTCTTCTTCTTCTTCTTCTTCTTCTTCTTCTTCTTCTTCTTCTTCTTCTTCTTCT
>NC_034613.1:108834101-108835971 GCF_900095145.1 Mus pahari | reverse complement strand
AGAGAGAGAGAGAGAGAGAGAGAGAGAGAGAGAGAGAGAGAGAGAGAGAGAGATAACAAGTTAGTCCTATATGACCTCCTGAATCAAAGAAGTCATAATTGGGTAGTCATATCGTAGGTGGTCATACAACCTTTTGAAAGAAAGAAAAATGACATTTGGAAATGGTCCAATTGTACATTTCTTAAGACAAATTGCATTATTTTATTCAATCCTTGATAGGTCTGAGAATGTCAGTGATACACCTCCATTAAGTCACACGACTATCAAGAATTTATATTGATTCAAATCTGATTTTTTAAAAGTGTCAAATTTATCTTATTTCCCAGGGTACTGTTAGTACGGCCTGAACAGATAGTAAATGCTATTTTGCCTTCTTTGATTTATTGTTCGGCTCCATAATATTTGATTTCTAATTTTTATTTATAATGATTAACTGTTCAACTTAAGAAATAAGCAAGCAAGATTGGTACCTTGGAATCATTGATCTTTTCTTCTATCCTACCAATGAAGCTATATTGAGATATCTTAAAAAACATAACCCTTGCTAACCAGCAACTAGTAATTGGTGTGCTTTGGTTAGGTTTTTGTTTTTGTTGTTGTTGTTGCTGTTGTTGTTGTTATTTAGTTTGTTTTTCATTTTTGCTTGATTGTTTTCATCAATTTGATACAGGTAATATTATTTGGAACAAGAAACTTTAATAGAGAAGATACTTGCATTTTCTTGTCTATAGACAATTTTGTATGTCATGAACTTGATTTTATGGTTGTAGATAAAGCCCTATCTACTCAGGGAAGTACCACTCTTGGGAAGTGGTGCTGAGTTACAGACACAAACATGATGAGTAACCCACGAGGAAAAAGTGAGTGAGCATACTTCTCCATGGCCTCTTCTTTAGTTCCTGCCTCCAGATTACTATCTTGATTTCCTGTCCTGACTTCTCCTGCTGATGGATTATGAGGAAGAAGTGTAAGAGAAATGTCTCCTTTCCTTCAAGTTGCTTTTGGTCATGGTGTCTTATCGCAGCAATAAAAACTCTATGATGTGGTATGAGACTTACCATTAGTTCTTACTACATGTTAGACTGTCATGTATAGTTAGCGTTTGTTCTTCTGTTGGAAAACATTGAAGAACATCCATGCTAGACAATGAGACACTCAGGCAGTGTGGTCTTTTCAATATGCTTTGTCCATGGAAAGTGACCCTACTAGGAGATATGGCCTTGTTGGAGGAAGTTTGTCACTCAAGGGGTGGGCTTTGAGGGCCTATGACCAAGGTCTGCCCAGTTCAGATATTGCCCTCCTCCTAGCTGCCTGCAGAAAAGAGTCTGTCTCCTGGTTGTCTTCAGGTTAAGACACAGAACTCTCAGCTCCTCCAGCAACAAGTCTTGTCTGCCTGCCAGCCCGGATTAAATGTTTTCTTTTATAAAAGCTTTATAAACTGGATTTGTGTTATTCATGGTGTCTCTTCACAGCAATGGAAACTGTAACTAAGATTACTTTATGTGTAAGGGAGCCGTCTTTGCTCCAGTGTGCCCAGGCTCTGGTCGTTGCCGGGGAGAGGGCCCCATTTCTGGCTCCAGACATCCGGGCACCATCCCCACCAGAGGAGAGGTGTCTGCCCAGGAGGGCTCTCACTGCCTGAGCTGGTAAGGGAAGCCATCTTTGCTCCAGTTTGCCCAGGCTCCAGTCTGCACTGGTGAGAGTGTGCACTACAGAAGCTACACAGCTATGAGACAGACAGAAGCAATCTTGCTTCTGGGACAGACCCTGTTTCAGGTTCCAGACATCTGGGCACCTTCCCCACCAGAGGAAAGGTAGTCACCCGAGAGGGCTCTGTCTGCCAGAGNAGGTGAGAGAAACATATTGTGTC
>NC_034613.1:108828547-108834090 GCF_900095145.1 Mus pahari | reverse complement strand
CCTCATAAAATAGCAAAGCTTCTGTAAGGCAAAGGGCACTGTCAACAAGACAAAAAGGCCACCAACAGATTGGGAAAGGATTTTTACCAATCCTAAATGTGATAGAGGACTAATATCCAATATATACAAAGAGCTCAAGAAGCTGGACTCCAGAAATTCAAAAAACCCCATTAAAAAATGGGGTACAGAGCTAAATAAAGAATTCTAAACTGAGGAATATCGAATGGCTGAGAAACACCTGAAAAATGTTCAATATTCTTAATCATCAGGGAAATGCAAATCAAAACAACCCTGAGATACCATCTCACACCAGTCAGAATGGCTAGGATCAAAAATTCAGGTGACAGCAGATGCTGGTGAGGATGTAGGAAAGAGGAACACTCCTCCATTGCTGGTGGGATTGTAAGGTTGTACAACCACTCTGGAAATCAGTCTGGCAGTTCCTCAGATAATTGGACATAATGCTACTGGAAGATCCAGCAATACCTCTTCTGGGCATATACCCAGAATATATTCCAACTGGTAATCAGGACACATGCTCCACTATGTTCATAGCAATCTTATTTATAATATTTATAATATTGGAAAGAACCCAGATATCCCTCAATAGAGGAATGGATACAGAAAATTTGGTACATTTATACAATGGAATACTACTCAGCTATTAAAGACAATGAATTTATGAAATTCTTGGGCAAATGGATATATCTGGAAGATATCATCCTTAGTGAGGTAACCCAATCACAAAGAAGTCGCTAGATATGCACTCACTGATAAGTGGATATTAGCCCAGAATCTTAGAATTCCCAAGATACAATTTGCAAAACACAAAAAAACCAAAAATAAGGAAGACCAATGGGTGGATACTTCATTCCTCCTTAGAATAGGGAACAAAATACTCATAAAAAGAGTTAAAGAGACAAAGTTTGTAGCTATGACGAAAGGATGGACTATCCAGAGACTACCCCACCAGGGTATCCATCTCATCATTATCCAACAAACCCAGACACTATTGTACATGCCAGAAAGATTCTGCTGAAGGCACCTGGATATAGCGGCCTCTTGTGAGGCTATGCCAGTACCTGACAAACACAGAAGTGGATGCTCACAGTCAGCTATTGGATGAATGGTACACAGTTCCCCCTATGGATGAGCTAGAAAATGTACCCAAGGAGCTGAAGGGGGATGCAACTCTATAGGTAGANCAACAATATGAACTAACCAGTACCCCCAGAGCTCATGTCTCTATCTGCATATGTAGCAGAAGATGGCGAACTTAGCCATCATTGGGAAGAGAGGCCCCTTGGTCTTGCAAACTTTATATACCCCATAGAGGGGAATGACAGGGCCAAGAAGTGGGATTGAGTGGGCAGGGGAGCAGGTGGGGGGAGGGTATAGGGGACATTTGGGATAGCATTTGAAATGTAAATGAAGAAAATATCTAATAAAATAATTTTAAAAAAGATTACTTTATAACTCAAACACCTCCAGCCATGATAATCTCTGTCAGTTAAATTGAATTTCTTGCCAGTTAAAACTTTAGCCCCATTTGGTCTCCTTATAGACATATTGCAATAAAAACTTAATCATTGAGTCGCCTCCACTTTCTCATAATAAGTCTTATGGGAGCCTCTGTTTTTTTTAGATCCTCCCTCAATCCTCTCTCACTCCCAAATCCACAAATAGGTTCTTCCACATATTCTTTCTCTGAGATACATGATTCTCTAGATGTATCTTGACTCTCACTGCAGCAAATAAAAGGCCTAGCTTGCTTGACTAAAAGTACATACTTGTTAAATAGAACTGAAACTGGATTTGTGTGATATGATCTATTTTGCAGACTTCCTGTTGCTCAGAATATCTGGTAAGCAATCAGTCCAGAGAGCTCTCTCTCTCTCTCTTGGTGGGTCCATGTTCTATGAGACAGAGTCTTTAGCTTTTTAATTTCGGTCTTAATTTAAATATCTGGCCATCATTAGCTAGATTTTCACATGTTAGTCTCTCTATACAGAACTCTCAGAGAGACGGTGGGATTAGTACAAATAATACATTGTCAGGAAATTTGGCTTTGAGTTTTATCCTTGTGGGCAAATGTTTTTGTAGCGTTGGTCAAATTGTTTGACCTTCAAAGGCCTTGAAGTTTTGGTTATAAAATGAAAGAATTGGATAAGAGATCTCTGGGGCTTTTTCCAACTCCTGTACAGTGGTTCTATTCTTTGATAGCCACACAGGGGATATTACCTGCTCTTACTCATAGCATGACCATGTATTTCTGAGGAGTTTTGTGGTGTAAATCATATCAAGTACCCAAAGTACATAAAGGTAAAGTTTGTAATTTTCTTGACAAATATTTGCAAACAGATGGCTTACATAATTGTTTCTGGTATAAAAGTAGACATTGTTAAAATATAATAAGAATTAGATAAATCTGCAGAAGCTCTCTTAGCTGCATCTCTAGAGGATCAGTACTAATAAGTCAAATTAGTCATTTTTATTTAGGAGATATAAAAAGGTATATGGTTTCATGTTGTACCAGCTGTCATAAAATTTGGAAGAAAAGTGTTGCTTACAAAGCTTCTAGGGGGAATGTTTCATGGAATCATTTTAACCTTTATATCTTACAAAACCAGTTGGCTTCCTTTCTTCATAATCAATTTTTTTTTTGCCCAAATTCTCTTTAACAATAAAGGTTCAGCAGGAAGGAAAAACATACGTCTAGGAGGAAAATTAATTCGAGCATTGTCCAAAGGAGTATCTGTTACAGATAGCATTTATATGAAAGGTGATATTTTTCATATAAATCTAAAATGTGTAATGAAATGTATTAAAAGTTTGTTTTAAAACGAAAGGATAAATTCTACAAAACTGTACTGTATTGTTTAACCTTAATGCATAGTATGGATTACAGATGTATTTCATATTCATCTGGTGAAATTTACTTATATGGAAAGTCCTGTCATATTAAACTGTGGTTGAATGGTTAAAATATTTTTTTTTTATTTTCTGGAGTTTATTCTTCTGAGTGTTTTCCTATTCTTTTGTATTCTCTTTTACTTCTTTAAACAAATCCTTATTGATTCACTGTGATGATTGGTTTTGATTACCATCTTGATTGGATTAGAAAACAAAATGGAGGTCATTTATGAAACACATCTCTGCATGTGTCTGTGAAATGTCCTCCAAAGCACTGAATATGGCTGGCACCATCCCTTAGACTGTAACACTAGTCTGAAAGGGGACTTCCTCGGGTAGAAATGGGAACAGATGTGGAGACCCACATCTAAACATTAGGTGGAGCTCAGGGAAACCTGCAGCAGAGCGGGAGGATTCTAGAAGCAAGAAGTGTTGAGGACACCAGGAGAACACAGCCCACAGAGTCTATTAATCAGGCCTCATGGGGACAAACTGAGACTAAAGCAGCAATCATTAAGCTTGCATGGGTCTGTGCTCTGGCTTCTGCATAAATGTGGCTCTTTTAGATTGGGGTCTTTGTGGGAATCCTAATAGTAGGAGAGGAGTTGTCTCAGACTCCCATTTCTGCTCTGGGGACTCTTTGGAGTTGTCTCACACAATCTTAGCATGAGGGTTTGCACCTGGTCTTATTGTATACAGTTGATAGCCCTGCTAGTCCTGCTCTTTTCTGAAGGACAAAAGAGGATCTTGGGGAGAGAGGAGGTGGGAAGGAGTGGCTAGGAGGGGAAGAGAGGAGAAGCTGTAGGCTGTATTGTCTGAAATAAATAAATAAATAAATAAATAAATAAATAAATAAATAAATAAATAGAGAAAAGAAGGAAGGAAGGGAGAAAGAAAAATAAAAATAGAAAGAAAGCAAAAGAAAGAAAGAAAGAAAGAAAGAAAGAAAGAAAGAAAGAAAGAAAGAAAGAAAGAAAGAAAGAAAGGGAGAGAGAGAAAGAAAGGGGGAAAGGGAAAGTCAGATGGACATTAGCATTCTCTTTCTCTTTGCATTCTGACATACTGAATCAAGCAGCCTCATGACACCATGGACAGGAGCTGAGGTCATTGCTATGCCTTACCTGTCATAGTGGATTCTGTCCCATGTACTGGGAAGCAAAACACCTCTAATTCTTTAACTTACTGATGGTAGATAGTCTATGTAGCAAGAAAAGCAGAAAGTCACTGTTATACAAAGCCACGATTGGTCAAAATGCATATAACGACTGACTGTGGCAGACCCAGCCATAATTGATGTAGCTGCAATACAACTCTCATACCTAAGGCTCAGGGAATGTCAAAAAAAGGGGGAGGGGTTTCGAAAGTTTGTAAGAGCCAAGGTATCAGGTCATCTGCTGTCAAATTGTGTCTTCTATATATGACAGGGAAGCTACACTAATGAAATCTCAGCAATTTGGTTGCTGAAACAAGACCTGCCAAAGGACAACACCTGATAAAATGTTAAGGTGAATGGAAAGGATTAAATGGGGTCCCAATTCTATATAAAGAGCTACAGGCAATTAATGACTTCTTAGTGAGGGAGAATTAATTTTTTGCAAGGGATGAGATACCTGATTGGGAGATATTTTATATATATATATATATATATATATATATATATATATATTTCTTGAGGCTGACCACTTGATATTAAATAGCTAATCAACATGATCTTCCCATAAAATTAATTATATATATGTATATATGTGACAATTTTTTTAAAATATGTGGTTTAATTTTTTCCTTTGTAAAGATTTATTTATTTTTATTTTGTATGTATTATTGTTTGCCCATATGTATGTGCACTTTGTACATGCCTAGTGCTTACAGAAGCCCGAAGTTGTGGGATCCCATGGAACTAAAGGTAGTGACAGTTACAAGCCATCATGTGACTGCTAGGAACAAAACCCACATCCTCTGCAAGAGCAGCAAGTATTCTTAATTAATAAGGCATCTTTCCACCCTTGAATTTTCTATTTTAAAAAAGTATTTAATGTGTTTATTTTAGATTAAGAATATTCTTTTACATTTCATTAAATGTGAATCAGACAAATAAAAGAGAAAATGATTTCAAAAAGAATTTACATATGTCTACAAGAGAATCTGTGACTTCATGCCAAGGGAGAAATGTATACAAAATCTCATAACCCACATAGTGGTGGGGGATGCCATTAATCTCACCATCCAGGAGGCAGAGACAGGTAGATCTCTCTAAGTGTATTTTTTTTTTCCTTCTGTAGTAATTGCTGTTTCCAGGGCTTACTGCCTGTTTGCTAACCTAGGCTGTACTGGCTAGATTTGTGTCAATTTGACACAGCTGGGGTTGTCACAGAGAAAGGAGCTTTAGTTGGAGAAATGTCTCCATGAGATCCAGCTGTGGGGAATTTTCTCAACTAGTGATTGGGGAGGGTGGGGGAGCAGAGAGGCCCCTTGTGGTGGGAGCATCTCTGGGCTGGTAGTCTTGGATTCTATAAGAGGGCAGGCTGAGCAAGCCAGAGGAAGTAAGCCAGTAAAGAACATCCCTCCATGGCCTCTGCATCAGCTCCTGCTTCCTGACCTGCTTGAGTTCCAGTCCTGACTTCCTTGGTGAT
>NC_034613.1:108787368-108825607 GCF_900095145.1 Mus pahari | reverse complement strand
CTGGATAGTCCATCCTTTCATCTTAGCTCCAAACTTTGTCTCTATAACTCCTTTTATGAGTATTTTCTAATCTTTTAGCTCCTTTTCATTCTGTGGCTTGTTCTGTCATCACCTGTGTCTAGCTTGGTCTCTCTCTGCAACTGGTCCCTGTATAACTGTTCCAGTAAAACTGCCTCCTTCTTCTCTTCCTTTGCACAGCTAACTTCTTATGTTGCCTCTCTTTCTTCTTTTCTCCTAAGAATTGGGCAGATACTATTTTATCCAATCCTTCTCTGATTTGTCACTTTGTCTGCCACTCAACTAGTCATAACTTTCAAACATTATTGCCCCATTCTACAAACTAACATTATCTTCATGATTTGAGATTAAAGGTATATGCTAAATACATGTTTACAATCCAGCCAGATTACATAGACCTAGAAGGTCAACCACTCTGGAAATCAATCTGGTGGTCTCTCAGAAAATTGGACATAGTAATACTGGAAGATCCAGCAATACCTCTCCTGGGCATATACCCAGGAGATGTTCCAACTGGTAATAAGAATACATGCTCCACTATGTTCATAGCAGCCTTATTTATAATAGCCAGAAGCTGGAAGGAACCCAGATGTCCCTCAACAGAGGAATGGATACAGAAAATGTGGTACATTTACACAATGGAGTACTACTCAGCTATTAAACACAATGAATTTATGAAAAACTTACGCAAATAGATGGATCTGAAGGATATCATCCTGAGTGAGGTAACCCAATCACAAAAGAACTCACTTGATATGTACTCACTGATAAGTGGATATTGGCCTAGAAACTTAGAATACCTAAGATACAATTTGTAACAGACATGAAACTCGAGAAGAAGGAAGACCAAAGTGAGGATACTTCATTCCTTCTTAGAATAGGGAACAAAATATCCATGGAAGGAGTTACAGAAACAAAGTTTGGAGCTGAGACTAAAGGATGGACCATCCAGAGACTGACCCACCTGGGGATCCATCCCATAATCAGCCACCAAATGCAGACACTATTGCATATTCCAGCAAGATTTTGCTGAAAGGACCCTGATAGAGCTGTCTACTGTGAGGCTATGCCAGTGTCTCGCAAATACAGAAGTGTATGCTCGCAGTCATCTATAGGATGGAACACAGGGCCCCCAATGGAGGAGCTAGAGAAAGTACCTAAGGAGCTGAAGGGGTCTGCAACCGTATAGGTAGAGCAACAATATGAACTAACCAGTACCCCCAGAGCTTGTGTCTCTAGCTGCATATGTAGCAGAAGATGCCCTAAACGGCCATAACTGGGAAGAGAGGCCCCTTGGTCTTGCCAACTTTATTTGCCCCAGTACAGGGGAACACCAGGGCCAAGAAGTGGGGGTGGGTGGGTAGGAGAACTGGGCAGGGGAGAGGGTATAGGGGACTTTCGGGCTAGCATTTGAAATGTAAATGAAGAAAATATCTAATAAAAAATTGAAAAAAAAAGAAGGTCTTTGAATGTGATCAGAACAGGCATGGTGCTGAGTTAAAAGGCCTCTCTAGGTCTATGAAGGTTTGAGGTAGCCATATTTCCAGGACAGCCAGGGCTACAAAGAAAAACCCTGTCTTGAAAAAAATAAAAATAATAATCATAAAGAGATTAGATTAATGAGTATGTTTTAGGAAATAAGGAGAAGAGAATAGAGTTCTCAAAATCTAACAGAAATTGAATAATTCTATTGAATGATGTTTATAGGGATACATAGTATTTGAATGTAATAATTAGAAAATGTATTGATTTTGATTGCTTGATTTTCCATATTAGCATATGTGTTGTCATAGTAACTTGAATATATTTGTTCTTTGAAGTGATTTTTGATTATACAAGTGTAGAATCTTGCAGGAATTTTTGCTGCATATCACATAGAGTCTTTATGTTCTCTAGTTTCTTGAATAAAAAATTATATTTCACTTTTAACTTTTTCAATGTATGAAGTCTAAAGTACATTATATTAATTATGTAATAGTATAATATCTACAGATATGTCAGATAATGCATTTGTTAAATAGTCAAATAGTTGACCCTTACAATTGTGTCAATGAGTTAAATTAATTGATCTTGATTTTCAAGAATGGATATTTCTTTTGAATATCAAGATACTTGGAATTGTTCTCTTTTTATCCTTGTGAGTAAGAAAAGAGCTATTCTTTGTAGTATTTCTTTTGTAACTGCTATGTAGTTTCAATAATTTTCTTATTGTGGATATATATGTCTTTAGTAAGCATGAAAGAAAGGCTTAGTGGCAGAACACTCACTTTAAGGTACATGATAAACATGAATTAAAGGGTGTAATGTGATCCATTATTTTATAGAATGTATGTGTGCTAATTAATAATTAAGGGGAGTTTTACAAAGGAATCATCAAATCAGTAAAATTCACACTCATATAAATAAAGAAAAGAAACATGACGAAAATTAGTAGCATAAATTATTAATTAGCCAGTTATAGATAGATTGTCAAGCCTTTTTGAAAATTGAATTCCTCGGGCATTCATGTATTCTAGTAGTCCCCATCATAGATTCTGATACCAGTCGATGATGGCATGAATGCATTTGCTGATTTCATTCCCAGAGTTGTTCTCAGTCCTTCCCTACCCAAATCTGACCCAATGATTTTAGGTGTTCTAATACCAAAATGGTAAGGCCCTGCTCACTTTTGCTCTCCTTTGAAGTTTGTCATGGGAGACAGAGATGAGAAAACTGGTCTAGATGCCACAGCTAAAGGGAGACAAGTTAGGTACTAAAGCAGGACATTTACTACTCAAGAGAAAAGTGTTTGAAAAAAAGCATGGTTAGATAACCTAGTCAAATTGCACAGAGGATAAGTTGAGTTGAAATATTTAGAAAAGCATATGCAAATACAGGCTGAGCATATCCAAATAGAAATCTAAAATGTTCCAATGTCTGTAAGTTTTTGAGCACCAAGATGATTCAGATTCAGGAGACTATGGAACATCATGAAATTTTACTTTATCGCACAAATTGTTAAGAATATTGTATACAATTATTTCCTGGGTATGTTTATGATGTATACATGAAGCATAAATGAATTGTATGTAGACTTGATTAGTGTCCTCAAGGCAGCCTAAGTGTGTATGTAAATATGCCAAAATTAAAGAAAAAGAAAGCAAAATAAAGATCTGATCTTTGAAGCATTTCTGGTACCAAGCATTCTGAATAAGGGAGATATAACCTGTAAAAAATTCAAAGGTAGAGTCAAGGTCTGGATTTTTCAGGCCAAATGTTCAGGAGTTGGCTTGGAAAATTACTTAGTAACAATAGAAGTATGTCACTGCTCTCCTTCATATGCTTTTGGGGTTGATCCAGACTTGACTGTTTGTTTATAGTAAATGATAGAAGACTGATTGGCTTGCCATGTAAGTTTTCCATTTGGTCTTCCAAAATATACTTCTTTCAGCTCTGTTTAGAAACTGGGAAGTTAATTTTTCAGTCCTGCTCCATTTTTATGACTGAAAGCCACGGACTTGATGTGGTTGCATCATATGAAGAAGGATAATGTGTGTTTGAACTACAAAATTCATTTCCTGATCATCCCTAATTATCAAAGCTAAATTTTGATGTAATTTTTCTAACTCAAATGAAACAGTTTACCTTTTCTTAAAGTCTTCCCTATGGGTTTTCCTTCCCACAGAGAAACAATCTGTTTTCTGTCTACAGGCTATTCAAGCAACTGTATCCAGCTGTTATGTGGATAAGTGAAGCTGGGCATAGGCAGATTCTATGTAAATGAGTGACCACTCCCATGATCCTTCTCTCTTAGTATATAAGCTGAGTAAATCTCAGGTGAGCTCCTTAGGGCTGTAGGAAGACTTAAGAGCATCTCTCTGCTGCAGTGGTTACACAGTATGCCAAGAGCTGAACACTAAGCAACTCAGCTACTAAGAAGTATATCTGAACAAGTGAAATGATACATCATAGTCAGGCCTGTATTAAGTAAAAACTAAGTAGATCTCTTTACTTCTTAAGTTATTGTAGTATTTCTTCTTATTTGAAAAGTGACTTTTCCTAAATGGGATAGAGTATATTTTCTTTCCAAAAACTTAGTCATTATATTAGTCTGTTTTTGTTCATTATTATAACAAAATGAAGCTCGTGATTTTATAAACCAAAATCCTTTTACATTGCACTGAGTTCTAGATATTCAAGAACTGTCACATGGTGGTTTTTTAAAAAATGTCAGACACTTTACTTAGAATAATATATAACATGGTAGGATAATTGGAACATACATGTACACCCCCTTTGATCATTCTCTATCTCACATTAGGAAACCATCATAAATATTAAGTTACATGGGCTCTGTATTATTCAGGGTTTTCTAGAGTCACAGAACTTATGGAATGTCACTAAATATTATGGGACTTTATTGTAATAACTTGCAGTTCAACTAACCCAACAATGGGCATCTCTGAATGGTAAGGCCCAGAAACTAGTAGTTGCTCAGTCCTAGGAAGCTAGTTGTTTCAGCTGGTCTTTTGTATAAAGTAGAATCCTGAAGTGTGTTCCAATAGATGTGATGGCAAGTTATGTGTAAGCAGACAAAGAAGAGTGAGTTCCCCTCCTTTCAGTTTCCTTATGTAGGCCTCCAGGAGAAGGTATTGCCCAGATTATAAGTGTGTACTACCATGTCTGGATTTGGAACTTGTTCTGTCTCAGTCTGGCCTTGAATTCAGAGGTCTGCTTGCCATAGTCTTCTGGGATTAAAGGCATGTACTACCTTGCCTGGGGTTAAGTTTTTCATGGCCACTATGCCTCAAGATCTGGATCAAAAGCATGTGTCATACAATGTCAAGATCTGAGTCAGAAGCCTGTGTCTTCTAACCTCAGGAACTGGATCATAGGTGTGCCCTTCATTTTTGGATTGCAGTTTGTTCCAGGTGTAATCAAGTTGACAATCAAGAATAGCCATCCCTGGCTCCATTGACATTTATTACTTCTAATCACCATTTGAAGGCTCTGAGTCTATATATCACAAATTAAGTGTTCACCCTCGTATTACCTCACAGTCTTGGAGAATGTAATTAAGTCAGACCCAAACTCTAGTTCCTTGACCTCTTGAAATGTTTTTAGGTAGTGTAGCAAGGTGGCTTTCTAGTGAAAATGACTTCACACATGATTTGAGGCATTTTAAAGACTCGAGATTTCGAAAATATAAAATTTAAAATGCAGGTTCAGTTAACTGTGCATTCATGTTATTTTTGACAATGAAAAAGTGAATGTGCTTTAGAGTTAGTAGAGCATCAAACAGGTCTGAGAGGTAGGAAAGTAGATTCTTAAATTTCTACCATTTTGGTAAAACTTGACTATTGGGTGCTGGTAGAGTGGTCAGAATATACTCAGCATCCTGTGGTCACCTTGGTCACCATGATATGCTGTCAGTGTGAACAGGAAACACAAATCTAATATCAAAGAACAGCTAAGTAAGAACAAAGAATTTCCACTTAATTCACTTTTAAACTCAAATAAATTAATTCCCTTGTAGTAGCACAGCACATTATTATTTTTTTAATTCTAGAATACATTTTTTGCACCTCATTCTTGCTCAGTGTTAGAATTTTGCATCACAAAAAACATCCCATGGTTACATTAAAACACACTATTTAAAGTCCTATTCAGATCACTCATACCAAGACTTGGAGGGTCCTTTTCTCCTGAAAATTTACAAATGCCACAGTCTTTTTTACATTCCTCTGTTCACCTCTCAAGGACAAAATTCCTCTTAATTAAGAGCTTTAACTTGTGAGGTAGTATGCTTCAGTTGTCTGAATTAATGTCAATGTGCCAGAGTATGCCAAGACATCTGTTTGGAACACGAGTCACCCTCTCATCCAGTTAATTTATACTGCTCAACATAGCTTCTACTTTCCTAAGGAGGTCATACTTGCCTGCAGGCAAACATACCAGTTGAGAATATACTTTCATTATGCATGTCTCCACATTGCTTCCTTAGTATTTTGCTGGATAGGAGAAGAGTGTGCAAGTAGAACTAGCTCAAGGTTAATAAGCTTCCTTGAGAAATTCCTGTGTCCTGTGGTCCATATCTTGCCTTCTAAAATTTCCTAGCCACTCCATTCAGTTGGAGGTGTGCTGTCTCTACTGTATGGCATTTTACCAGCACTTCTTTTGGATAATTTATTGTCATAAATTGGCTATATTGTCATATGTTGGATAATCAATTGTCATTTGATAATTTAGCTGATTTGAGTTTGACATCTTCCAAGTAAGAATATGTCTTCATATTGTGAGCCCTGAAACATACAGTATAACGAAGAATTTTTGGGAAAAGAATATTTGCTACTGAACAGGTAAGGGGTTTGTGGGGAATCTGATAAATTTAACACCCAAAAACTTTACTAGGCTCATAATCTGTCCACCTCTGGTCCACAACAGTGATTATCCAGCTTTAGAGGTAATACATCAGAAATATGTGATTAGTTTGTGAAATGGAGATTCTCTGCATCCATCCTGTAAGATTCTATTCCAGCAGATTTGAGTTGGAGCCCTGGGACCCCAGTGTCCAGGTTAATCTGGGTATACTTTGAACTTAAACAGAAACCTGGAGTCAGAAACCGAAGTAGAGTGCTCAGAGGCATGCTGCTTATGAGCTTGCTCTGGATGGTGTACTTAGCCTGTTTTGTTGACCTACAGGCTAACCTGATGAAGGCATTTTCTTAATTGAGGTTCCCTCTTCCAAGTGAACCTAGCCTGTGCCACATAAAAACTAACCAGCACAGTGAATTAGGCTCATATGAATGCAAAGTGCTCTCTCTCAGATGTGGACCCTAGCTTCAAAAATGAAAAAATATATACTATAAAGAAGTCAATCGTCCTCATGGTTTTGTGACACTAGAGCCACACTCAGAATTTCTATGGCTATCTATGGTTTCTTTTATCCTCCTGGGGACTGTGCTTAATGTGGTTGAAAACACAATTGTACTTCATTAAAGAAATACTTTTGTTTAGCTGATGTGGTGGTATGGATATGCTTGGCCCAGTGAGTGGCACTATTTGGAGGTATGGCCTTGTTGGAGAAGGTGTGACCTTGTTGGAGGAAGTATGCCACTATGGGCTTGAGCTTTAAGATCCTGGTCTTAGCTGCCTGGAATCCAGTCTCCTCCTGTTTCCCCTTGGAACAAGATGCTGAACTCTCAGATCCTCCTGTGCTGTGCCTACCTGGGCACTGCCATGCTCCTGCCGTAATGATAATGGCCTAAACCTCTGAACCTGTAAGCCAGCCCCAATTAAATGTTGTTCTTGTAAGAGTTGTCTTGCTTTGGTTATAGTGTCTGTTCTCAGCAGCAAAATCCCAACTAAGACAGTTGGTATCTCAGTAAGAATATGTATGATAAAAAGTACAGATAGTTTATGGACTGTATTATCTGAAGTATACATGAATTTTAACTGTGTGCTTCATGACAAAGTCAGAGTAGTAGCCATGGCTCCTTGGGGCAGAAACAATAGAATGTGAGTGTATCCAGAAAATTTGGATTATATGATTGCGTAAAATACTGAGTTCAAAATTTGAACTGTGACTTCCATTTCACCCAGGAAACCCAAATTTCCAGTTTTAGCTGAAAGACCAGAAGGAGGCTGCAACATCTTTTACCCCATTGATCACCAGTGTTAATTTTGCTGGTCAGTTTGACTAGTCAGCTCTCCCATTGATCCACTTAGGTCCTTGTGTCCCTCCTGAAGTCATGCCATCTCTGGATCAGAATGACCTTTTCCAAGAGAAGTATCCTTTTCTGGGTCAACTACATGCAAGTAACTGTGTTCCCTCCAGATAAACTCTGATAAATACCTTTCAAGTGATCCTTAGAATTAAACAGATAGATCTTGGCTTCCATCTTTTGCACTGTGAAAGATCATCTTTTGTGTGTGTGTGTAAGTGGGCTTCTTGTCACATGCACTGGCTCTAGGTACTTGGCATATGGAAGTTCTCTACCGTTCGTAAACATCAAATTCTGTTGTGGGCTTGCAACTGAAACTACCCAGCCAAAGCAAATCCTATACTCCAGTGATCACTCTCTGAGATCTCTCCAGTAAGCCTGCTATGCTTCCTGTCAAAGTCTTAATGCTCCTGCAAAAATGTTTCATAATTCTCACTTCTCCCATTAAAGTATGATTTATCCTTCCTATCAATATAATATCAACTTATGCTCACATTTGCTGTTGTGTACTTTATTATAATTCATGCTCTCATATAGGTACTTTAAGATGTTTTATTCACCTGTCACCACAACTCTTTATCACTAATTTATGAGCCACTGAAGAGCAGGGTTCATGTCACTTATCTTTGTGTCTTTCAAGGCATCTGGCAATAAGCCTTGCTCACAGTAGGTGCGCCAATGGTATTGGTTGAAATGAATGAAAATGTGTTTGTGCAGCTCTGAAGCAATGCTGCAGCACAGGCCTCCCTGAAGCAAATAAGGAGACAAACTGCTCAGAAGCCTTAGCCTGAAAATCTAGTTCTGGCAGTGTAAATCTTGATCCTTGTGTTCCTGCAGCGCCTCCTAGTGGAAAGGGAGCAAAATGTCTTGGCTACAGGATTGTCTGCACTCCAGGACTTCTAGAAGCAACAGGAATCCTGCCAAACTGAACACCAGCTCGTCTTAATTCACTTACTTTACAAGCAGGGTTTGCCATGAAGCTCAGGCTTCCCTGGAACTCACGATCCTCCTGCTTCTACCTCTTGAATGCATAGATTAGATTTCGTGCCACCATGCCAGCATTTCCTTCTTTCTTTTTTTCCTGTCTGTCTGTCTGTCTGTCTGTCTGTCTGTCTGTCTGTCTGTCTCTTACTGTTTAAAACTTTGCAGCTGATCTCATGTTTCTAACAGCTCTCCTCAAATGAAGGTTAGGTTATTTTTAGAGATTTAATCTGAAAGCATTCCTTGGCACCATGGAGACAGATTGGACCAAGCTGAGAAACGTTTGAATGCTTCTCAGAATTCACCTGTGTGGACAATGGACACCTTTCCTCATCTGAGTTCCATCCTGCAATTACAGTCCAGCAGTGTGACAATGCAACTGTTGTAGTGTGCTGGTAGCCCTGAATGTCTTCTCACCCTGTGTCCCTCACAGACCTCAGCAGTACCTCCTGCTTTGATCTTGACAGATCGGTCAGCAGGCTTCAGTCAGATTGCCTGGTAATGATGTTTTAGAATCCCTTAAGCATATGCTTCAAGAGCCTGTACTTCTGATAAAAGACAGTGTTTTGATTTTTACATTTCTCTGTAGAAAAATGACCACCTCTTCTTCTCTTTAATACCAGAATTTTGAGGGGATGTCTGAATATTATGTAAGCATGTTTAGTGATTTGTATTCCTAGTGTTTTGAATGCATTCTTAACTGTGTTCACTTACAGAATTTTGGTATTATTGCAGGCAATATAATAAACCTGTGCCCTCCATATATATATATATATATATATATATATATATATATATATATATAAAATCAATTGACTGTACCATATGTTGCCCAAGTCTGCTGTATATAGGATAAAGAAAAACTTCAGATGGAAAAATATTTCTTCTTTGCAAAATAATTAACTGTTTAGCCACTGATCCATACCAGTGAGTGTGATGCCCTTTAGACTTTCTGAGGTTATGCATATCTCTTGTGTATCCAGCTTCATAAACTGTGCAATAGGCTTTCTGGAGACAAAAATCTAAGAGTGAACGCTCTAACATGAATCAACCCTAGCTACAAATTTGATGTAGTGTTTGCTGGAATTGACAGCAAAAGGCAACATTAATCCATATACTTGTGTAGCAGTGCTTTCATTTCATCCCTTTGCAACTACGTGACTTGGAATATATTTGTGTTTCCATTTTATTTCAGTGCCTTTGTGCAGACAGCATTGCACCTTTTTGAGAAACAACATATATTTGTAGCAATGCAGTTTATACTTGTGTATGTCTACTCATTAGAGAAGCACTTGCAAGTTAGGACTGATCATCTTCCTATCTGGGGAAAAATCCTATAATAAGGATAAAGAAGACTCATACTCAAGTGGCATAGGGTCTGGCAACCTCTGCTGTCCCTTTCAGAGAGATACTTTGCCTTGTCAGAATCTATTCTGTGATCTTGGACAAGATACATGACTTCATTTTCTATGCTCAGATTAATTATGTGGGATTTGATTTTACATTGCTAAATTTACCTTGGAGTTAAGTACACATTCTCTTCTTCATTTAATCTAGTGATTTACATTTGATTACCAAGAGATAATTAGAGATGAAAGTTCTATGGTTGGTGGGGAACACAATCAACAGTTTAAATTTTTTCCTATTGATTATTTAAAGCATGAGTATGTGCAGACGTGTGCACACACACACACACACACACACACACAAATGATACAAACTAGAGATTTTTTCAGGGCAAACAACAAATGCATTTTATCTAAATTTCTTTTTGAAAATTTCTTTTTTGTAAATAATTGGGGAGTAAAGGATATTTACAAAGTATGTGTATCGTCCAGAAGCAAGTCTTTTGCCTCAATGATTACAAGTAGTTGATAGTGAACATATTTTTTCTTGTGTATGTTTTTTCACTTTACTAATGATTAGTTCAGCAAAAACAGTGTGCATACACACACATGTTATCATTAAAGATAAGTAGGTGACATGGCTCAGCAAGTAGGTAAAAGTGCTGGCTATACTCACGTAATCTAAGTTTAAACCCTGTAACGCACGGTAGAAGGAGAGAACTGCCTCCAAACAGTTGCTGTCTAACATGCACACAGCGACAGGCACGTGCCCACATTCACACATTCATCACACATGCATGTATGCAAATAATGATAAGAATGATAGAACATACTCTTCTAATTGAAATTTAATTTTATATCTATCAATCAAAGGTATTATGTTTTGAGATTAAAATAAGTCTTGTACCATGTACAACCTATACAAGTAATTAAAAATTATCTTTGATTGTCTCTTACAATCAAAATGACTCGGCTATGTGTAATAACCCTTCTGTATTCTCACACCATGGCCAAGTTACTCCTTCTTCACTCCCTTGTTACTGTATCAGTTAACTGTATCAGTTAATGCATAATAAAATAATTTAAAAACACCTTGCCACCAAGCTGTTTAGCATCCCTGCTGATTTAGTATAACCTTTCTACTTCTTGCTAAGTGATTGAAGCTCCCTCCCTCTACTAGCAGGCAATTCTACTTAATTGCAGTCTTTTTAGTAATTAAAGGAGGTAAAGTGTTCCCTAAATCACTTCCATTTTAATGAAAAAAGAACTGAAAGATTTTGGCCCAAATTTGGAAATAGAAAGGAGATTTTAGAATCTAGAATCACCACTTTTCTTGGTATTGCTCCCTTCATTTTTGTATCTCCTATTCCTAAACATTGTTCCCTCTTCTCTTCAATATTGTTTTTTTTTATTAAATGTGTCAGTTCATATTCAAGGAACAAGATTAACTTAAAGGACAAAAATCAATGATCATATGGAATTTACATTCTAGTAAGTAATGCAGACAGTAAAGGCTAACAGACATATAGACATATATGCATATTACCTTTTACATAGTGATAAATGCATGTAGAGAAAATAAAGCAGCAAAAGAGAATATAATAAAATGGAGGGGACTCAAAATTTCAATGAGATTTGCATATAGCTTTGGGGTGATGGTGACACCTGAGCAAATGCCACAGAAACCTGAGGTCAAAGTCAAAGAGCAGCAGCTAATGATACCTTTTTAATTTTTTGTATTCCACTCCCACAAGAATAATTCCTTTATTGCACTAAAGTTGGAGAGCCATGATTAAAATAAACAGAAGTTAGCAATTAAGAAATAGTGAAATATCCTGCTAAACTGAAAGTGACATGGGCCTGTCCAATCTCTTCCTAGAATTACAATAATCTAATACCTACATCAAAGGTAGTACCTACCCACCGTGCCACCTTGCCACCCACCCTGACTCTTTGTACTGATAAACACACATCCAGACAAGGAGAAAGGCCACTTATCTGCCTTTCCATTGGTTTCTTAGTATTTTTCAGCCTACAGTTTTATCTGTTACCAATAGCTGTCAACAATTGTCAGTCAAGTAAAGACTAACTCCCTCAAAGATGGAGTGAGTAAGTGTCTGGATCAAAGTTTTTGCATTGCCTTACAAATCCTAATTAAGTTGGGCTGGGAAATGTCTGCATTGTAAGAGAACCCAGCTCTCTTTGAAATGTTACTTGGTGAAACGTTCAATTGTGAGGTTAGAGTTTATCTTTTCTTGTTAAAGATTTATTTGCACTTATGTGTGAGAGTATATAGCTGTGTGAGTGAGTACATGTACATGTGTGTAGGTGCCCATGGAGGGTACCAGAACATGATGTCTGATCTCTTATAACTAGAGTTAGAGCTGTTTGTGAGATACCTCATAAGAATTCTAGGAACTCAAAGCCCTGGATCTGGGCATGGGTGGTAGCTGAGTTCATCTGGACCCCCAGCTCTCCCACACCCACAACAAGAGGGCAAGCTCTCCTTTCCTGCCCCAGCTAGCTCATGCAATGCCCAGTGCTTCAGCCTGCAAGGGGCAGGGTGGACTCTCTTGCTCTCATACCTTGGGAGATGGCTGGTCAGTGCCCAGGTTATCAGAGCCAGCTTTACTGTGCTGCCCAGGCAAGATTCATGCCCGACTCTCTAGAGTGCTTGTGAGGGGGTGAGCCAGCCCTCCTACTCTCAAGCCCTCAGCAACATCTATGCCATCCAGGAATTTCTGGAGCATGTGAAGGGGCCACTCATGCAGACCCAAAGCTGCAGGATCTCCATGACACAGGGTAACAACTGAATATCTGAGAGGAATCTTGGTGAGGATCCAGTATTGATAGTGTAGCAGAAGCCAGAGGCTTCAAACCAGACCAAAGACTCATTGCAATGAACATTTGCAAGCAAAGATGTGTGGAACAAAAGGACAAAGGGATAATATGTGACACACTGTAGTACAATGAGCTTCCACAATGAGGTTTTTTTGGGTTGTTGTTTGTTTGGGTTGTTTTTTAGTTTTTAATTTTTTTTTAAATTTTCTTTTGTGGGAGGAGGTTGCAAGGGTGGAGGGCAGATGCACAGTGACAGAGAGATGAGTAGGATTGGGGTGCATGATGTGAAATTCACAAAAGGTCAATAAAGAGTTAAAAAATACTATGAACTGAAACTACAGTTCTCTCTGTAAGAATGGCAAAAGCTCTCAATGGATGAGCCATCTCTCAAGCACTCAGGTTTTCTTCAAAAAAGTAGGATTACATCAATCATTTTGGGGGCATTTCAAAATAGCCTGAAGGAGGGGTTTTGAACCTTCCCAACACAAAATAATAACTATTTGTGGTGATAGATTTGCTAATTATCCTTATTTAGTCATTTTACATGATGTACATATATTGAAAAATCACAAGATTTTATAAATGTGTATAAATCATGTCCAACTAAAAGTAAAATGATAGCAATAACAAAAAAGGAAACCAAAATAAAGGAATACATGGTGTGTGATGAATTTTATTCCCTTAATGATGCCTTAAATGTGGATTATTTAAGTTAAATATAATTTACCTAATCAATTAGCTCTTCCTAATGATAGCTAGCTAAACAGACAGTAGTAGGCTTAGAGCCATTGATGGATGGAACTATTCCTCAGAATCAGCTTGAGTCCTCTCTCATTAAGGCAGTGGTTCCCAACATTCCTAATACTGCAACACTTCTCCATGTTATGATGATTCCTCAACCATAAAATTATTTTCTTTGCTTCTTCACAACTGTATTTGATGGTGTTATGAATCATAATATAAATATCTGTGTTTTCCAATGTTCTTAGGCAACCCCTTGTAAAGGGTTGGTAGATCCCAAAGGCATCATGGTTGAGAACTATTGCCTTAAGATTTAAAGCTTTATATGAAAAGGTGAAAGGATCAGAGCTTTGTTGAGTCCTGTTGAGGGCAAACTATTTCCTCTTGGTCAAAAGAAAGAAGATTACATGCCCCAGTAGAGGGGAATGCCAGGGCCAGGAAGCAGGAGTGGGTGGGTTGGGGAGCAGGGTGGGGGAGGGTATAGGGGACTTTCAGAGAGGAAACTAGGAAAAAAAAAGAGTTAATCCAATAGAGTCTGTCATTCAGACTGGTCAGACCTCTTTGCAAGACTGATTCACATGATAAAGTGATGTAACAAATAATTTTCTCCTTAATTAGACAATGTGCTTATCTACCCAGAAGTCCTACTCCTGTTTTACTTGCTTACAGATCTTTACTGTTAAGCATATCCACTTTTCTTAGTTCACATTTAAAAGGAGAAACTTCTCCATCTGCTTTTATTCCTTCTTCAGATATTATCTAAAATCCTAAACGTGCTTTCTTGGGCATATTGGATACTTTCACTCTTTCTCTGGAGACACATCTTTCCCCAAGGAGCTACTTTGCTGCCCTCCATTGGTAAACCTGATTGCTTTCTTGGACCCTAACTCAAAAGACATAACTATCTTCCTTCTTTTTATCTGTCTCCATACTGCCAGCAGCTGACAAGATTGATAGTTTGCCTGCTCTGTTGTTATTTTTTTTTCTCTCAAAAATCTAATAAAATGGCCCTCAAGCTTCCTTTAGAGTCAACTCTTAAATTCTTTTATCTGTGAGACTAAGAACCCACAAAAGGGAACTCCAATTCCTTGGTAACATAGTTGGTGCCAAACATTGGTTGCCATTTTTTGAAAAATCACCCAGATATTCTACTACCTAAACAAAAATGATAAGCCAGAACTCTATAAACTTTTAAAAGCTGCATGCAATTTTTAAAATGCTATATGTAAGTTGATTATTCAGGATGATGAAGTAAATTATGATTAGTGGTATGGCTTCAGCTGTGAAGTTGGCACACTTGGGAAGAGGGAACCCCAGTTGAGGATTTTCTTGTATTATATTGACCTACAGACATGCCAATGGCCATTTTCTTTCTTCCTTCCTTTCCTTCCTTCCTTCCTTCCTTCCTTCCTTCCTTCCTTCCTTCCTTCCTTCCTTCCTTCCTTCCTTCTTTCTTTCTTTCTTTCTTTCTTTCTTTNCAGACATGCCAATGGCCATTTTCTTTCTTCCTTCCTTTCCTTCCTTCCTTCCTTCCTTCCTTCCTTCCTTCCTTCCTTCCTTCCTTCCTTCCTTCTTTCTTTCTTTCTTTCTTTCTTTCTTTCTTTCTTTCTTTCTTTCTTTCTTTCTTTCTTTCTTTCTTTCTTTCTTTCTTTTTTTGTTTTTTCAAGACAGAGTTTCTCTGTGTAGCCTTGGCTGTCCTGGAACTCACTTTGTAGATCAGTCTGGCCTCAAACTCAGAGATCCGCCTGCCTCTGCCTCCCAAGTGCTGGGATTAAAGGCATGCGCCACCACGCCAGGCCAATGGCCATTTTCTTGATTGCTCTCTAGTTGCTGCAGGAGGTTACACTCCACGGTGGGTGGTACCATACCTAGGCAGGCAAACAGGCCTGGACTGTATGAGAAAAGTAGCTGAGTAAGTCAGAGGAAGGAAGCCAGTGAGCAGTGTTGCTCTATCGACTTTGCTCCAGTTTCTGCCTCCAGATTCCCAACTGAGTTTTTTCTTGGCTTCCTCAGATCATGAACTGTATCATATAAGCCAAATAAACCCTCTTCTTCCCAGATTGCTTTTGATCAGAATGTTCTATAGCAACAAAACATTTAATAATACAATTACAGTTCTTATTCTCCATATTTTAACTTATTTTTTGTGATAAAACAGGTTAGAATTAAAAGTAATATTTTCATGAGAACAGAGTGGTCAGGATCAGCTGTTAGAAGAGACAAGAGAGAGGCCCATGTGATTGGAAATCTGCAGCTGCCAGCTGCAGGGAGTGGTGGTGGGGAATCTCTAGGAAGTCCCAGAGACCTGGGATGTGGAAGTTCCCAGGAGTCAATGCATGTGACCTTAGCCCAGATGCCTAACAGTGGGCACATGGAAACTGAAGAGGCCACCTCCTGTAGCCCAGCAGGACCCCCAGTGGAGGGATAAGGACACAAAATCAGCCACAGAACTTTTAACCCAAAACTTACCCTGTCTAAAAGAAATGCAAGAACAAAGATGGAGCAGAGACTAAGGGAATAGCCAACCAGTTACAGCCCCAACTTGAGACTCATCCTAGGGTCAAACACCAATCCCTGACGCTATTAATGATAATCTGTTATGTTTACAGACAGGATCTTAGAATAACTGCCCTCTGAGAAGCTCTATATGTCAATTGACTGAAATAGATGCAGATACCCACAGCCAAACTTTGGACAGAGGTTGGGTACTTTTATAGAAGTATTGGGAAAAGGATTGAAGGTCATGAAGGGGATGGGAAATATGGAGAGTAAGAACTGTAATTGTATTACTAAATGTTCAAATTTGATTTTTGTTGCTATGGACCATTTTCATCAAAAGCAATCTGGGATAGGCAGGGTTTATTTGGCTTACATGATATAGTCCATGATCTGAGGAAGCCAAAGCAGGAACTCAGTTAGGTATCTGGAGGCAGAAAGACCAACATTGTCAACTAACTTGTATCTCTAGAAGCTGTCAGAGACTGACCCACCAACCAAAGAACATTCACATGCCACGAAAAAGGACTCAGGCATATATGTAGCAGATGTGCAGTCCCGTCTCCATGTGGGTCCTCCAACAACTGGAGCAAAGGTGCTCCCTCTAAAGCTGTAGCTTGACTGTGATATTTGTTCCCCAACAAGGCTGCCTTGCCAGGCCTCAGTGGGAAAGGATGTGGCTAATCCTGAAGCAACTTTGATGTGCCAGGGTGGAGGACACCCAAAGGTGGGTGTCCTCTCAGAGGAGAAGTGAAAGGGGTCAGGGGAGGGACTCACAGGAAAGGACCAGGAATGAAAAATTGGTTCACTGAGATTTTTCTACCTAGAAGAAAGTTTTGGAGAAAATTTAGAGGAGTGTCTTGTAATGGTAACAAGACTTTTGTGATTTTGTGAGTATGTGTTTGTGTGTATGTGTTTGTGTGTGTGTGTGTGTGTGTGTGTGTGTGTGTGTGTGTGAAATGGCTGTAGAGGGATCTGATCTTATTTTTTTGTTTGTTTGGTTGGTTTTTTGTTTGTTCATTTTTTAATTTCTGTTTTTGTTTTTATTTTAATAGAAATTGCTCTGTAGAAAATAATTTATTGCCTCTGAAGAGCTTTCAAATAGACATGGTAAGTTGACCTGCCATCTCATATGAACAGCCAATTCACTCATATGCCGGAGAGACCTTACAGACAGACCTTTGTATGAACTAAACTTTTCATTCTTTGACTTTCTTGCTTATTCTTGTTTAAAACAACTCAAAGTTTTTGGCTTTGGCACTGTTAAAAGATATACATGGTTGTGCTTATTTGTGCTTTTTAGTCTCAGGTATAAGTTCTCATGATGACATTTAATGGTAGGTTACAATTGTCAGAAAATTATTATTTTTTGATAGAAACAATCTGACATTTTGAACATAATAATGGAATACTTTTTTGATGATAAATATGCTGTGATTTTTAAATTCATGTGAGAATTGTCCTCATTTGCATTGGACTAGTAAGTATCTTGTTGTAGCTTAAACAGTATTTGTTATTATTTTTATAGTTATTATTAGTGTGTATATTGTATGGGTGTAAGTGTGCAGTTGTAGTACTTGTGAGTGCACATACAGAGCCCAGGGGAGGGTGTGGGGTATTTTTCTCTATCACTTTTGACTTTATTCTCTTGAATAAAGTGTCTCATTATATGAGAAACTTGCCATTTTTACAAGATTATCTGACCAGTGAACTCTTGGAATCTGTCTGTCTGTACCCAACAAAGGTATGGTAAAATGTTGTGCATCCCTGTGTACTGGAAATTTGAACTTATGTATTCATTTTTTTGTGGTTTTTCATTCTTTTATTGTGTTTTTAAAACTTTGTCTTCTTTTTGTGCTTATGTTAAAAAAATTTACTCTTTTTAACATTTTTAACATAAGCAGTCCTAACTCACTAAGCCATCACTTCCATCCCTCAACCATTTTAGTATATTTATTAAGTTGATTTAAAAAACTGTTAACCAGTCAAACAAAACAATAAAGACAGTCCCATCACCTTGTAATGGTAACAAGATAAGTTTGTCTTTTATTCCTTCCATTTGGCATATCCTTTATATTTTCCATTTTTTAAACAGTTAATAAACATCAACCTCATATAAGATTATAGTGATACCGTGATGGTCTATTGCCCAAAAGGGACACAGGCGATTGAAGGTCTTATGGAAACAGATTGAGACAAGTACTACTAGGTTTCAACAAAAAAGTATGTACCTGTTATTAGTACCTCACCCAGTGACAGATATATGGCAGATAGCCATTATTTGATTAACCCTCTAGTTAGTGTGTTGTTAGCTTAAAATGGCCTAAGCTAATGTGGGAATTGTGCATTGATCATTGCTGCAATTTGAGAACTACCAAGAAGAGGTAACTTTGTTGTGAGAATCTTCTTTACTTACAGAAATAAAGTAGGATCTCCTTGTCTTTATCTTTTGGTACTTGACTTGGCTCTTAGAATACACATTATTTCTGACTCAGCCAGCATGTGCTTCCCTCACTTTCTTTTCTTTATAACAGAACCCAGGTTTTATCCCTGTGTGCATCTGCTCTGGAAAGAATGAACCTATTAAAGCCCACAGGAAGTAGCCCTAATTGATCTTAGATATTACTGGCAGTCCCACTGTTCTCACAAAGATTGATTGCTTTAGCACCAGTGCATGATCTGATTCTAGAAAGGCTTCTGGGGAATATTTTTTGTCTTTTTAAAAAAATTGATTGGATATTTTCTTTATTTACGTTTCAAATGCTATATCCTTTTCTGGTTTCCCCTCTGCAAACCTCTTATCCCATCCCCCTTCCCCGTGCTTCTATTAGGGTGCTCACCAACCCACCTACCCACTCCTGCCTCCCCGCCCTGGCATTCCCCTACACTGGGGCAAGCCTTCACAGGACCAAGGGCCACTCTGCCCATTGATGCCAGATAAGTCCATCTTCTGCTACATATAAAGCTGGAGACATAGGTCCCTCCATGTGTACTCTTTAGTTGGTGGTTTAGTCCCTGGGATCTCGGGGGGGGGGGTCCTGGTTGGTTGATATTTTTGTTCTTCCTATGGGGTTACAAACCCCTTCAGCTCCTTCAGTCCTTTCTCTAACTCCTCCATTAGGTTTCCCGTGCTCAGTACAGTGTTTGGGTTCGAGCATCCACCTCTGTATTTGTTAGGTTCTGATAGAGCCTCTCAGGAGATAGCTATATTAAGCTCCTGTAGAAAGCACTTCTTGGCATCAGCAATAGTATCTGTGTTTGGTGTCTGTACATGGAATGGAACTCCAGGTAGGGTAGTCTCTGGATGGCTTTTCCTTTTATCTATGCTCCACGCTTTGTCCCTGAACTTCCTCCTGTGAGTATTTTGTTCCCCTCTTCTAAGTAGGATTGAAGCATCCACACCTGGGTCTTCCTTCTTCTTGAGCTGCATATGCTCTGTGAATTGTATTGTGGGTATTCTGAGCTTTTAGGGGAATTTTTGTTGTTGTTGTTAGCCTCTGGTATCTATTGTCACAACACATCCACAGACTTGATATGGATGGCCATTCACCAAGAAGGACAGAGACTATGAAACTACGGAGAAGCAGACAGTACTTTGTTATACATAACAGTAACAGTCCTATTTGCAGGTATCTTGTGGGTGAGATTTACAGAATCTTATTTTTAAGATCTTTAAGTGTAGGAGTTTCGGTTATTTATGGCTATGAACTGCATACTTGATATGGTTCCCAGATCTCTTGACTTGAATTATAGTGCTCCTGCACCTTCTCTGAAGGATAACACTTGAAACAGTGATACAGATAAGCAACAGTGACGAGATGGACAGTGCCCCATGTGTTTGTTGGTAGCTTCATATTGTGAGGGACAGTAGCAATTTCCCTTTGCCCAGGCATTGTGGCTGTTGTAAAGATAGCCCCGAAAGCAAGGAAGCACAGGAACTTATTTTAGATCCTTGGCCAAAAAGATCATTTTTGGGATCCTATTAAGCTTGAGTTCTCCAAACTCATCACTAGAAGGAAATAATTCTCTGGATTCAAGTTGAGACTTGTGATTCCCCTAATCGTTTATGGTAATTATGTTTATTCCTGTTGCTACTGAATGCTTTCAGTGCCTGATTTCTGTGTTCCATTGCCCTGTGGATTTTGCATATAGTCTTTTATTCATGAGTCTGTCAACTTTTGTTCCTGATCTTTCAACCTTTGCCATGATACGTAGGGGTTCAAATTCCCATACTTTATCTCACCTGTGAATCACAGAGGTATTTAAGATGGGGCTATCATCCCAAATACTCTCCTGTTAGGTCAGACTCTCTTGCCTGGATGTTCTAAGGCTGCTTGTAAATTTTCACGTGTCTACCTGCTTTTTCATTAGGTCCATAGGTTCATTAGTCTTTGAGGTTACAGTGTGGTGTCACATACAACAAATAATGCAGTGCTCGTCATAGGAAACCACTTTGAGGTGTTTTGTTTACAAGCTGACTATATGAGTATCATGCCTTACTTAGAAAACAAAAAATGTGATTCTTTCCTCAGACCTCTCTTAAAGATGCACTCACCCTTAACATAGTGTCATGTTTTCTTCCATGACGTCTTTTTCTTATTTTCCATTTTTGGTTGGCCAATTTACTCCTTTGCTGTCTAGATACCATGAATAGCTACCACACCATACTTTCTTCCATTTTTTCTGTCTTGATCATGCTCAATTCTACTTCCCTCAAAAAGTGGCAAAGGGACAATTATGGCTAATCATGGAAAGAACTTATAGGTGCATTAGTATATGAAAGGTCTGACATTCAGTAACTGCTGAAGTGTAGTTTCTCTATCAGGTACTTTATATGGGAGGAAAATGACACCATTAAAGGCAGCTGTCATTTCTAACTAGTTTCCTGTAAAAATAGCAATATATTCATTTATATATTATTCTTGGTGACTATTATAATGAAGAATTTTTCTTCTTAAAATTTGTGTATCTAATGCTAAATCACAAATACAACTCATTTTTCTTTAGGAGCAGTCAAAATATATTCAAAGAGGTATTTTTTAATACTATACTGCTTTTAACCCCTTTCTTAGAACACTGAATTTTCTATTTCTGTTAAAAAAAAAAACAAACCATAAAACAAGAAAGGGAACAAAAGAAATCAAGGGAAGTAGCTTATCTTAGTTCTTTCCTTGCTAGACTCTGATTATTTAGTTTCTGTTAGCATCCTGAACATACCAGGTGCTGAAATGAATACATGCTTTTAGAGGAGTATGTATTTTGAGTTAATTAAAGCACCCAATCTTGTAATTAAAAAAAAAAAAGGTTTACATTGTTAAAGCGCTGATTCCCAGATATACAAATTCATTGGAGAAAATTTATGTTTAAGGAAAAAAAAAACCTCTTTAAACTTATGAAGTATGTATATATACTTGATGACTTGTAAGACAAAGAAAAGGGTGCTGCTAAGTCCACTTATAAGTAAAGCAATATGAGTCTCAAGGGTGTTCTTAAATAGATACACAGTTCATTTACAAGCTCATTCCTCTCTATTTCTTCTTTCAACTCTATTCTGATGTCTATCACTGAGACAGATATAAGTCTCAAATTGGATTATTGAAGTTGCTTTTTCAATTACCTCTCTAAGATAATTACCTTTCTATGAGTGAGTTTTAAAAAATCGATAGTTTGCTCTTGGCAATATTTGGTAAAAACTAATTAATAATACAACTCATGTTAACTGTTACTGTCCTTGGCAAAAGTAGCCATACTTTTAATGTCTGGTAATAATATCATCTTGAATAAAGCATATTTCTTAACTGATTTTTATCATGTAAAAGAACTGCTCATTTTTGGTTGAGTTGAGAGCCAATTCCACAAGCAGAGCCCTCAACTGACAGTATCAATGAAGTTTTTATTGATTAACTTAATATTAGAGGGTATTTAAATGATCTCACGTGTCTTTAGCTTGTATAAAGACTTGACTGCTTTATCTTGTCCATCACCAGATTCTTGTGCCATCAAGAATGCTATCAAGGAGATTAAAAATAGAGACTGTGTTGGGCGGGCATTATGACTTGATTTCTAGCCATTTGACTTTTAATGGTTTGAGTAATGATTTTTCAGATTCAAAGCTGTGTGAAAGTGATAAAAATTCAGTAGAAACCATACTTTGAGTCTTCTATTTTAATCTTTTCTCAGGTTAGTGATATGTACTATGAAGTTACTGCAATGCTGGGAAGTATCAGTGACCTATAGTTCCCAGTTAGCTGCATGATCCCAAAGTAAACAATCTGTAACTCTACAGTGTGCTGTGCTGCTAGCATTAGGGAACTAGTTTTACTTTGTATAAAACACCAACCAGTGAATGTATGTGAGATATACACCACTCAATTACAGAGAAGGCTTTACATTAGCTGTTCCCAAAACATAGGTTAATGGAGATATTTTGAGCATGTTCAGGATAAACTGGACTAAGCTATAGTATTTGGGGATTATTTAATTCAACTTGTAGATATTTTTTTCAACTTCTAGATATTTTCAGTCTCAGGAGAACTTATCAAGACATAGCCTTGTTTTAAGTTACTGTCCTCTAATCCAAGAAAACACCAACTTGGATTCAGTTGTACCCCTTGTAAAAAAATTATCCCGTTGGACTTGTTATGTATGTATACACCTTCATGAATGGGGTGGGGAAGGTCAGGGGACCCTCATTTGACTATTCAGCTGCTCCCTACCACTTCTTATATACAACTCTGCCTTAATTGTATTCAACCTTAGAGAGGGGCTAAAGTCTATAGGCTCAGGGAAATAAGGAAAAGGTGGCTCCATCTATACAGTTGTAGGGAAGCATTTATACTTGTTGGGTAAAGGTTTCCACATATAGCCTGCTTGTCAGGCATGGAGGGGCACCCGTATCCCTGTAACTCCTTACCATGCTCTGTAAGGAAGCTTCATTGGTTCTCCCAGAGTGAACTTTGGAATAATGATGCATCAAATTGTCACTGGAAACTTTGGAGTGGAGGTAGATGTTGGTTATGTTTCCCCTTGGGAAGAAATTTCAGCAACAAGCACTGTAGTGAGTTGAGGAGCAGCTATACTAGTATACAATATATTTTACTAATTGTAATGATATCGTTACTTTGATCTCTTATTTCCATCCACACTTGCTAATGATTATCTGCTAATAAATGGGAAAAATTCTGGCTTTTTATAACTAGTCTTTACTATGTTTGTTTATTTTTTTGTTTTCAAGGCAGGCTATTACTAGGTGGCTCTGGCTGGCCTGATACACACTATGGAGAGCAGAGTGACTGAATTCATAGATATGCACTTGCCTCTGCTTCCTGAGTGCTGGTATTAAAGGCATATGAGACCATGCTTGGTGATTTTAATTTTTTCATCCATAGAATGAAGAGAATTATTAAAGTCTTCATTGGCTTCATTTGTTGGATAACTAAGTTAATTACTACAAGATTTGCAAATATTAACATTCTATACTGAATATTAATAATCATATTAGCCAGACACTTGTGGGTGTAACTTTGGGTGGATATTTCCTGGATTGATTCCTCTTTTCATTAGAGTTTGTTCAGATCTTTTCAAAACAGTTCCATGTTCATTGACATCTTTAATTCTATTTGACAGAAAGAGTCAAAACCTTTCCTTCAACAGAATATTTAGTAACCGTCACTAAATAACCATTAATTAAGCAATTAAAGTAAATTTAAGTAAAAAGGGGGGTTTTGAAAGGAGAAAAGAATTAACTGAAAAGATAGTTTAAAAATAGTTTTATAGCACTTCAGTCATTATTGACCAAAAACTTCCTAGGGGATATTAACAATGCATTTGATAGTTGCCAAGGAAACCTTAACCTTTCTTGAGAATGTGTCTGCCCTTCTGCATTCTACCTGATTGTCAGAATAACTTTAGCAACTGATTATAACTGAGCCATTCTCAACATCAGGCTTTTTCTTGTCAACTCCTTTTCACAGTCAAAGCTGTAATAGTCAGGTATCTTGTTCTGCATCTGTGTTTATATTTCCAAGGATATGTGCTTCAAATGTGGACATTCTTTATAAGAATGTTTTTTGCTCACTGATAGACAAAAAATCTGAAGGACCAAAATGCGTTTATTGTGGGAAAATGATTCTGCAATAAAGCTTGCTTGCTTGCTTTCTTTGTTCTGAGTACAACTAAATAAATAGCTAACACTACTTCAAAGTCCATGGTTGCACATATATCTATGAGCAGAGACAGGGAGTCTCTTTCTGTATAAAGTACCATAAATGGGTTCAGGTTACCTGTCCAAGTACATGACCTCACATGATCTATGTTTTAAAACATATTTACGGTGATGATAATACTATTTTATAATGGACACTAGGAATTAGGGTTCTTCAGTGAAGTCCTATGCTGGGAACATTAATAGCTCATCCAAAGAAGCCAGGTATCAGGACAAACCCTTAATCTCCAAGGAGTTAGACTATCCTGAGACCTAATCACCATATGTATGTATTCTGACTTTTGTTTCCAATAACTTGCAACAATGCTGCACTATAGACAGGGTAGAGACAATTTCTCATCAGTTTTCACCCAGACTATTTGTATGTGTGTGTTGGGAGGGGGGTTAACAGTTTAGCTTTATGACTGAGAGATACAGGAGCAATTCTCATAGCTCTTAGTTTCATTAATAATAAAATTTAAGAATGCACTCAAATGCAAACACAAGCAGAATATCATAAGTGTTCAAAAGAACAATCATAAGGCAGATAGGCTATAAAACAGCAGCTGCTACCCAGGAGAGAATAAAGGAAAAATCTGTGCCATTTAAACTGGAGTGGAGGTCATACACATAACCTGCAAGTAGCCAAAGGCAGAAAGGGAAGCTTTAGAGATAGATTAAGAACTCCCAGTTTTCATATTGTTGTTCCACCTATAGGGTTGCAGACCCCTTCAGCTCTTTGGGTATTTTCTCTAGCTCTTCTATTGGGGGCCCTGTGTTCCATCCGATAGCTGATTGTGAGCACACTTCTATGTTTGCCAGGCACTGGCATAACCTCAAAAGAGACGGCTATATCAGGGTCCTTTCAGCAAAATCTTGCTTGCATATGCAATAGTGTCTGCGTTTGGTGGCTGATTATGGGATGGAACCCTGGGTGGGGCAGTTTCTGGATGGTCCATCCTTTAGTCTCAGCTCCAAACTTTGTCTCTGTAACTTCTTCCATGGGTGTTTTGTTCCCAATTCTAAGAAGGGACGAAATGTCCACATTTTGGTCTTCATTCTTCTTAAGTTTCATGTGTTTTACAAATTGTATCTTGGGTATTCTAAGTTTCTGGGGTTTTCTGAGAAACTGCCAGACTGACTTCCAGAATGGTTGTATCAGCTTGCAATCCCACCAGCAATGGAGGAATGTTCCTCTTTCTCCACATCCTCGCCAACACCTGCTGTCACCTGAATTCTTGATCTTAGCCATTCTGACTGGTGTGAGGTGGAATCTCAGGGTTGTTTTGATTTGCATTTCCCTGATGATTAAGGACGTTGAACAGTTTTTCAAGTACTTCTCAGCCCTTCTGTATTCCTCAGTTGGCAGTTCCTCAGAAAACTAGACATACTACTACTGGCAGATACATCAATATTTCTCCTGAGCATATACCCAGAAGATGTTCCAACTGGTAATAAGGAAACATGCTCCACTATGTTTATAGCAGCCCTATTTATAATAGCCAGAAGCTGGAAATAACCCAGATGTCACTCAACAGAGAAATGGATATAGAAAATATGGTACACTTACACAATGGAGTACTACTTAGCTATTAAAAACAATGAATTTATGAAATTCTTAGGCAAATGGATGGATGTATCTGGAGGATATCATCCTGAGTGAGGTAACCCAATCACAAAAGAAGTCACTTGATATGCACTCACTGATAAGTGGATCTTAGCCCAGAAACCTAGAATACCCAAGATACAATTTCCAAAACACAAGAAAATCAAGAAGCAGGAAGACCAACAGGTAGATACTTCATTCCTCCCTAAAATAGGGAATAAAATACCCATGGAAGGAGTTGCAGAGACAAAATTTGGAGCTAAGAAGAAATGATGGGCCATCCAGTGACTGCCCCACCCGGGGATCCATTCCATAATCAGCCACCAAACACAGTCACTATTGCATATGCATGCAAGATTTTGATGAAAGGACCCTGATAGAGCTGTCTCTTGTGAGACTATGCCAGTGCCTGGCAAATACAGAAGTGGATGTTCACAGTCATCTATAGGATGGGCAACAGGCCACCCAATGGAGGAACTAGAGAAAGTATCCAAGGAGCTGAAGGGGTCTGCAACCCTATAGGTGGAAAAACAATATGAACTAATCAGTACCCCAGGACTTGTGTCTCTAGCTGCATATGTAGAAGATGATGGCCTAGTCAGCCATCATTGTGAAGGGAGGCCCCTAAGTCTTGTAAACTTTATATGCCCCATATAGGGTAATGCCAGGGCCAAGAAGTAGGAGTGAGTGGGTAGGGGAACAGTGTGGGGGGAGGGTATAGTGGACTTTTGTGATAACATTTGAAATATAAATGAAGAAAATATCTAATAAAAAGTTTAAAACATAAAAAAAAGCACTCCCAAAATTTCTGGGTCTTCAATTCTATTCTATTGATCAACCTGTCTTCTTTGTAGCAATACTGTGCAGTTTTTATCACTATTGCTCCATAGTAAAACTTGAGATCCGGGATGAAGATTCCCCTAGCTGGTCTTTTATTGTTAAGAATTGTTTTGGATATTCTGAGACTTTTGCCTTTCCAAATGAATTTGAGAATTGCTCTTTCCATGTTTTTATAGAATTGTGTTGTTATTTTTGATGGGATTTTGATGGGAATTGCATTGGAACTATAGATTGCGTTTGGTAGGGTGGTTTGATTTTTGACAAAGAAGCCAAAAAATGGAAAAAAAAGAAAGCATCTTCACGAAATGGTACTGGTCTAACTGGCTGTCTGTATGTTGTAGAATGAAATATAGACCCATATTTGTCACCTTGTACAAAGCTCAAATCCACATGAAACCAGATACACTGGATCTAATAGAAGAGAAAGTGGGAAAGAGCTTTGAACTCATTGGCACAGTGGAAAATTTCCTAAACAGAACTCCAACGGCCCATGCTCTAAGATCCAGAATTGATAAATGGGACCTCATGAATGTGGAAAGCTTCTGTAAGCAAAGAACATAGTCAATACAACAAATTGGATACAGAAAATGTGGTTTATTTACACAATGGAATACTATTCAGCTATTAAGAACAAGTGTATCCTGAGTTTTGAAGCCAAATGTATGAAACTAGAAAATATCATCTTGAGTGAGGTAACTCGGACCCAAAAGGATGTGCATGGTATGTACTCACTAATAAGTGGATATTAGCAAAAAACCAAACCAAACCAACCCAAAACAACAAAAAACAAACAACAAGAACAACAAAACAACAACAACAACAACAACAACAAACCGTATAGACTACCAAAGATAAAGCCCACAGAACTCAAAAATGTCAACAAGCTAAAGTGCCCAAGTAAGGACTTCTCAGTCCCACTTGGGAGGGAGCAGAAATCAATCACAAGAGGGGACAGAGGGAGGGACCTGGGAGGGAAAGTGAGATAGTGAAAGCTGGGGAGATGGGAAAATGATCTGGTATTGGGTGGGGGAAAAGGACTGAAGCCCTGAGGGCTAGCAGAAAGAATGGAAACAGGCAACCTCAGGAAATAGGTTAGGGGGACCCTTTAGAATGCACCAGAGACCTGGGAGATGAGAGACTCTCAGGACTTAGATGAAATGCCAGAGAGTAGGGAGAGGGAACTTAAAGAGCCTACCTCCAGCGGAAGATAGGACATTAAGTGAGGAATGGGGTTTCCATTCCACAGTCACATCTCTGACCCATAATTGTTCCTGTCTGAAGAAATTACAGGATTGGATATGGAGAGGATCCTGAGGAAAAGAAGCTCAAGTGAGAGGCCCAAAGTGGGATCCAGCTCAAAGGGAGGTCCTAAGGCCTGACACTATAACTGAGGGTATGGAGCGCTCACAAAAAGGGTCCTAACATTACAGCACTCCGAAAGTCCCAGCAAGCAGCTGAAAGAGTCAGGTGCACATATTGCACCCAGCCAATGGACAGAAGCAGCTGATCCCTGTTGTTGAATTAGGGAAGGGTTAAAGAAGCTGAGGATAAAGGTGGACCTGTAGGAGGACCAGCAGTCTCAATTAATCTGGACCTCCCAAGATCACTCAAACACTGGACCAGCAACCAGGCAGCATACACCAGCTGATATGAGGCCCCCAACACGCATACAGTGGAGGACTTCCAGGTCTGTGTTCATTCAGAGATGATGCACCTAACCCTCAAGAGACTGGAGACTCCAGGGAGTTTAGAAGTCAGGTGGCATGTGGGGTGGAGACATCCACATGGAGACAGGAGTGGAGAGGAGATATGGAATGTGGAACAGTCAGAGGGTGAGCAGGGAGTGGATAAAATATGGAGCATAAAAAATAAATTAATTAATAACAATAAAAATGAAAAATAAATAAAAAGAACCCCCCAAATACTTAGGGAAATGCCCAAAGTGTTAAGGAGAGAAAGCTTAAAAAAGAGACAGAAATTAAGACATTGTGTTTGTGTGTGTGTGTTTGTGTGTGTGTTTGTGTGTGTGTTTGTGTGTGTATGTGTATGTGTATGTGTATGTGCGTGTATGTGGGTGTGCTTTACTTCAGAAAAATGTGAGGACTTACAACAGTTCATAAGCTTCTGCATTAGCTGTGGGGATTTTGGGAAGGAAAAGTAGATTCTCATTAAAGAACTAATTATTCTACCTATTTCTTGGGTATTACTTAAAGTGAACCAACCTTCCTACCATAGTCCATCAACCAAAGTAATTGAATCAGGTCAACCAGAATGTAAGATCTCTACTCAAGGCAGATAGTCTATTCTCTTAACCAGTAGAATTAGGTTTTAGGCTTTGTAAAAAGAATATTTTTTGCATGTGGACAAAACCACCCATTCTGAGTATTAGTTAAGTTACCTAGATTTTCATGTTTTATTTCTACTTGTCTTTATGGGTGATTATGCTTATTATAATGGAGAACCTTTGCATGTTTATAGGCATTTGTGCACATGGAATGATGCTATGAGAGTATGAATTGCAACAGGAAGGCAAAAAAAAAAATCACTCTTTAAGCTTTTGTTCATGTCACGTCTTGCAGAAGCTTAGAGGTGTCCCACGCCCACCCCAAAACTATAAGTGGTCTTGGAAAATATTTTTATTATGGATCTATATGCATATATTCATAATATTGCTATTTAACAGTTTTTTTGAACTCACAACCTTCAGAAGAGCAGTCGGCGCTCAACCACTGAGCCATCTCTCCAGCCCTGCTATTTTTTATTATTATTTTATTAGATATTTTCTTCATTTACATTTCAAATGTTATCCTGAAAGTCCCCTATACCCTCCCTCTGCCCTGCTCCCCTACCCACTCACTCCCTCTTCTTGGCCCTGGCATTCCCCTGTATGGAACATATAAAGTTTGCAAGACCAAGGGGCCTCTCTTCCCAATGATGGCCGACTAGGCCATCTTCTGCTATATATGCAGCTAGAGACACGAGCTCCGGGGGTTCTGATTAGTTCATATTGTTTTTCCACCTATAGAGTTGCAGACCCCTTCATCTCCTTGGATACTTTCCCTAGCTCCTCCATTGGGGGCCCTGTGTTCCATCCTATAGATGACTGTGGCATCCACTTCTGTATTTGCTCTATCAGGGTCCTTTCAGCAAAATCTTGCATGCATATGCAATAGTGTCTGTGTTTGATGGCTGATTATGGAATGGATCCCCGGGTGGGGCAGTCACTGGATGGCCCATCATTTCTTCTTAGCTCCAAATTTTGTCTCTGCAACTCATTCCATGGGTATTTTATTCCCTATTTTAGGGAGGAATGAAGTATCCAGGTGTTGGTCTTCCTTCTTGATTTTCCTGTGTTTTGGAGATTGTATCTTGGGTATTCTTAGTTTCTGGGCTAATATCCAATTATCAGTGAGTGCATATCAAGTGACTTCTTTTGTGATTGGGTTACCTCACTCAGGATGATATCCTCCAGATACATCCATCCATTTGTCTAAGCATTTCAGAAATTCATTGTTTTTAATAACTGAGTAGTACTCCATTTTGTAAATGTACCACATTTTCTGTATCCATTCCTCTGTTGAGGGACATCTGGGTTCTTTCCAGCTTCTGGCTATTATAAATAGGACTGCTATGAACATTGTGGAGCATGTATCCTTATTACCAGTTCGACCATCTTCTGGCAGCCCTGCTATTTCAACAATTTTTAAGTGTGCAAGTCCATGGGGTTAAAGAACTTAATGTTCTTATGCAGTCATCACTACAATCCATCTCCATGCTTTTTTATGATTCCAAACTGAGACCCTAAGACTCATTTGAATATTTCTAATGTTCTATTTTCTCTTGTTTTGATAAAACACTCAAGAAAATCAACAAAAATATTTTCTAGCTCCTAGTTTCAGAGTGTTTAGTCCACAGTCAGTTACATTCATTGCTTTGATCCCAAGGTGAGGCAAAAGATGGGAATGATTGCTCACTTCATATCAACCAGAAAACGGAAGTCTACAAATTTATGCACTACAATGACCCATTTCCTCCATCTAGGCGCTGCCTTTTGATAGCTTATTAGAGTATGAGCTGATCAGTAGATTCACTTGTCCCACTCATCCCATCAAGGCCACACATATGCATACTGTTAACTCACTGTTCAAATTCTTCATTCCTGAGACTTTGGGGGCCTGTCCCTCATAAGCAGTAATATTGTTAACCAATAAGTCCCCATATCATATATTTTCTCACCCATTCTCACCATTTCTACTTTTTGTCCTATGAATTTTACTGCTGTTAGTAATTCATATCTCAATGGTATTTGCTTTATGTGCTTGGCTTATTTTATTTCTCTTATCATAATACTTTCAAGTGTCATCTAGGTATACTACATATTAGAATATATTTTATCTTGATGCATGGATAATAGTTGATTGTATACATATCAGTTTAAATTTCTTATCTGACATATTTGGGGTTAGAAATAGCTTGTATCTTTTTAAAAATTGTAATATTTCATTTGCATAATGAGATATCCTGGAAATAGGATTCAAGTCTAAACATGAAATCCATTTGTGTTTCTTAGACACATTGCCTGAAGGCAACTTTATATAATATTTTTAACAATATATAACATGCAATAAACTTTCTGTACTCTAACCCTCAGAACACAACTGTTTTATTATCTCAGCTAATAACAAGGACAGCATGTGGTTGTTCGGTATGAACATTCATTCTGACTCTATATTTATATACCACTGATAAACATTGATTTTTTTAATGTGTTGAAGTTGACTAAGCAGTACATTTGATTCAAGAGAATACCTCCATCAGCTTCAAGCAGCAGAAAACAACAGCTTCTTTTTGTCTCCATCTATGATATTGTATTTAAATTAAAAGGCTAATATATACTACATTTTATTTTGCTGTTGGGAATAAACATCAGAAGCAATTCAAGGACTGAAAGGTGGGTTTTCTTGAAATAAGGAAGCATTTTGTTCTATGAATTTTTGAGATGTTTTCAACAGGATTATCTGCCTCATTAACAATTGTAGCTATATTTGTAAGTTTATGTTGGAATCCTTTCTTTGATTTTTACAAACTGATGGAATTTACAAATGCACACAATTGTCCTTCAATAAACACATGACACTTCTTTGCTATTTTATTTTTAACCATTTTTATAGTGTTAACAATATTATCTCAGTCATCACTAATATCATGAACAGCTTGCCTTAGTAGTGTTTCAAAATTTTATTGATCCAAGAACAACTGCATCCTGGTTTTGGCATCCTTATTCTGTAAAGACTGTTTCATCAGCCCAGTAGTGTCTTTCAATGGACAGTGATGATGGAATAGTGATGTTTCATCAACATTATAGATTTGCTCTGGAGTTTAGTTTTCATTACTGATGACCTTGGCAAACCCATCAATGAATTTCTTTGGTGTTTTTTGTGATCAGCAAATGTTTTATTACCACAAATCTTTAAAAATTTGATGTCATGTCTTCAGTTAAATTTTTGCAACCAGCTTGTTACTTTCAATTTTTATTTCATCTTCATAAATCTTTGCTTGTTTCATGATTAGCATACCACTAAGTGTTCACTGTGACCCTGACAGATATGCTCTTTTAATGCATGACTAGTTCTTTACTTTTAGCATTATCCAGTGTTCTTCTTGTTTTCATTAACCATTTTTAACATATAATTCAATAGTTTATCATTTTTGTTTCTTTATGCCACTCAACATTCTTCCCACTATATCCATATATTACTCTTTTAGTATTATAATATGTAACATATTATTATAATATGAGTTATGTGTATAATTACAGATGCATCCTAAGTTCTTTACACATAATCATTGTCATATTAAAATCTCATAAATCCAGTACATTTATAGATTAGAAATCCAAATTCAAAATTGTTGAATAAACTACCCGTGGAATGAAATGCCTAGTGGAGATGAAATGGATCTTTAGGCTCTGTTTGTACAAGTCTTGAACCTGTGATTTTATTCCCTTTGCTATATTTCAAAGTCAATAACATCCTACCTGGTTTCTTTCAGTATGGTCTTCACAAATGGTGATGGGAGTGGACTCTTCAGAATCTTTTACCAGCATTTTAGTCTTAGCCAAGGATTTGACTATTGCATAACTTCTTTGCATTTGAGTGGCATCAAGAGAAAATGTAGATTATAATGTTGTTATCCTTATGAAACCACAGGAAAAAATGTAGACATCATATTTAAAACACTTCCAAGAGTACATTTCAGATATTCAACATTTAATAAGTGCTAGAGTTTCTGGTTCATTTTCTGGCCTTCATCCTGTTATTATTATCATGTCTTCCACATCTCCACCTTAAAACTCTTGTATACTTTATACTTTAAAATGCTGTTCATCATTTTCACTAAACATTCTCCACTTTAGCTAGAGATTTTCTAGTATTATCTGTTAGTGATTAAAGTGCTAACAAAATAATATCTATGAGGCACTATCTTAAATTTTCTTATGATTTCTCTGTAAATATTTTTCTGCAAAATACAATTCTGAGTAATCATATATTGCCAATTAGAATACAAGAATGTGGAAGAGAAGCTGTGAAATTTCAAAGTTGCTGTATTTTAATTTCAAAATCTAGCCAGTAGAAGAACTATACAGTGAGGAAATGCTTCTTTCTGAGGAAAACCTATGTTGAACTCCTGGTCTCTGTCCTGGAATGTATGAGATCATATTTATCCTCAGGAAAGGGAAATAGGATACCCCTTATTTATGACTGGGGATAGGGCTAGAACAGGAAGATCAAGTGAGGAGGTGGAGGGGAGAGGTATATGTGGCAGGTAATCTTGAGAGACACAGAGAGAAGGGGTCACACAGAGAGACACATCACATAGACACACACACACACACACACACACACACATNGAGAGAGAGAGAGAGAGAGAGAGAGAGAGAGAGAGAGAGAGAGAGAGAGCATCTAAATTAAATTGCAACAGAACTCAAACTAGATTTCTTGTCACTGAATTACTTGCAGTGCCTGGTCTGGGTTGCACCTAATTGAGTTGTTGGATAAATGGTTCCCATTGGAATCCCCAAACAACCCAGGCTGTTGCAAACTCTATAGTTTGTTCTTCACAAGCTGACAGCAGGGATCCATTGCTGAAGACAACACCTATATAACTCATTGAACATGGAGAATTCAAGTTGGTTCCTACGTAGGGCTTTTACCTCTATGTGCTAGCATATTGGTAGAGGAATGTATGCTTCATGCTTTGGAAAGAGAAGCATAAACAGCAAGCTGGACACAAATCCTTTAATAGACAACAGTGCGCTACCTGAAAGATATTCTAAGGCAATATTAGCACCAACCTTTTGGCAGCAATGAACCAAAATTGATTTGTCTTAAAGCTCATCTCTTGAAATGGAATCCATACCTGACACTGCTTGAATGAGGAAAAAGGTGAAGCTAGATAGCCCCAGGACCTAGGTAAAACCAAATAATTCTGGTCCAAAATTTAAAGAATATAATGAAATGACTCCTCATGACATTTTGCTTTATTAATATATTCAGCACTCATCAGAGAATGGTCTTCCAATAGTAAATGGGAACAAATGCATAGGCCTACAGCCAGACATGTAGAGAATGAGAAATTTTGAAACACTCACCTCTATATGGGATATCTCTGTCAAACCCCTTCCCTTAGAGCTCAGAGAACCCTTTGGAGTGGGCATAGTTTAAGAATCAGGAGAAATGGAGGATACTAGTAGAATAAATTTCTCTAAATCATCTTTATCAAAGCTCATATGAGATCACAGATATTGAGACAGCATGTCCAGGGCTTGCACAGTCCTATATCAGTTCCTTGTGTTTATATTATGGCTTCTACTGTAAAGTTTTATGGGATTCCTGAGTGTGTGCATGAATAGGTCCCTGTTTCTTTCTATGTCTTCTCTTGGGCTCCAATTCCAATGCATTAGCTTTTGTTTTAATGTATTATCATTATTATTATCCCTTAGAAATCTTCCAGTGTTGGAAGAGTTGGAGAATTGAGGAGAAAGTTGGAGGAATTGAGGGAGGAGAAACCATAATCAGAATTTCTTATGTGAAAAAGAAAACTATTTTCAATAAAAAGAAAAAAGGAATATATAACATTAAATAAGAATATATAAGTATAAAAGTTTAGACAGCTTATGGGAGATTCCTCATTATCACACACGCACACACACACACACACAAACACACACACAAACACATTAAAAATATGACTCATATTGAAGCTGAATGTTTATGTAATTCATATTTTATTAAACTGTATAAAACAAATACTGCTTAATTTGCAAAGACACTTTACAAAACAAATTTATACTTGGAGAAAAGTCTTTTTAATTTTAATATTTTTTTGTGACTGGATGTTTTCCTTGCCTGTATCTTTGTGCACCATGTCTGTGCACAAGAAAGCCAGAAGAGCCAAGAGGAGGCATCAGATTCCCTGAGATGGGAGGTAAAGATAGTTATGAGACATCATGTGAGTGATGGGAGTTAAACTTGAGTCCTCTGGAAGAGCAACAAGTATTCTTAACCAGGGAGCCATCTTTACAGCCCTGAAACTCAGACTTTGATAGTCCAATTAGACTAAGAATGACACTGATGGTATAAAAGAGATCTCAAATTATTTTGGTTGTACTATTAGCAATTATTTTTAAATGCTGATTATATGTTAGGTGATCATGAAACATTTAATAAGTTCCAAAGTGCAGAATTAATACAATCCACATATAATGATCTCCATAAAGGAACACCAGCTTGGAATGAACCCCAAATATTTCTATCTACCAATCCCTAGGGATAGGCTTGGAAACTTCTAGCCTCTATACCTTCTGTCTGATAATTTAAGTCTAGAATATTTCAGCCTCTGAGATGTACTGCTAAATAAACTCACTCTTTCTAGTTCTTTCTGAACTCTGGCTGGCTGGTGTCCGGCGCACCGCCTCGCCAGCAAGAACGATGCCTGACAACAGGATTCTTTTGCAGGAAAGCGTTTATTGTACAGCTTTCTTAACGTGATGGAGAGGACCCTGAAGGAGGAAAAGGTGCTGCTTATATACGCTTAGGGAGCTCGTGTCAGTACCTGATTAGCTTCAGCTTTGGTGCTCAATTTGCATGTCCTGAGAGTGGGCTGTGACATAGTTAGTACATGCGCACTGGTGCCTTTCGGGTGGTAAACAGCCTCACCTTGCTGACTCATACACAAGAAGTCAGCACCATCTTTTAGGTGTGGCACAGTTCGGCTACCTTCATCTCCCCCTTTTCTTTATTATAAGATGCTAGATCGATCAACCTGTGGGATCTTGCTGGACCCTCAGGATTCAAGATCTTAAAGGGAGCAGACAAAAGCAAAGTACCTTACTGCGTGCAATGGGAACAAGCCCTGCAGGTGCAAAGACTACTTCGAAGTCACAAGGGACACCCTATCCTGGTGCACTGCCTTACAAGGCTCAGGGTGCAAGGGCTGTCCTTAGATTATCCTTTAGACTACTAATGTCAGTCCCTCAGCATGTTTAACCAAATAGTGGGAGATGAGCCTACTTCAATAGCAGCCAAGGTTTGTGCAATGACCACTTTGTCACGTTTTTGCTGTGCACATAGCTTACACACTAAACAAAGCATGAACACAATCCCTCCGCACAAAAGCACACCTATCCCAATTACTCTCACCCATTCCTTAAAATAATCCATGGAACATCAAGGGTACTATTAGGGCTAAAGAAGTGAGGAAACATCCTGGCATCATGTCAAATCAGGAACAGCTTTGGGAACACCGACAGGATCCCCCATCTGGGCACCACTTGAATCAACGTCTGTTGCACAAGAACCAGCATTCACCATTGCCACATCTTCTGGAGGTCTTTCGATCACTCTTCTTGTTAATCGTTCTGGCACCCAAATCGGATTTTCTACTTCCTGTGGGAAAACACAAATGGCTCCCCTGGATCTTATCAAAATAGGATCCGGGCCCTTCCTTGTGTCAGATAAGACATCCTTCCATTTTACTTGTTCTTTAGGTGGTGATGGCCACATACCATGCCTATCCACAGCCGAACGGCCATGAACATCCAAATTTTCTCCTACTAATTGATTAGCTGCTTCTAATTTTTCAGAGAGAGGCCATTGAGGAACCCATACGGCCTCCTCTGTAACCCATGGTAAGGGCCTAATCCCCTCAAGGGCCATTAAGAAAACCCCAGACCATGACGATTATTCTTTTTGGTGGTTAATAAAGACTCTGGATGTCCTTGATGGAACTTACCAAGACCTTTTCCAGGGATATACCCCATATCAGCCATCATTTCTTGACTATTAGGGGAGTATTCATTAGTCAGGACCAACCTCATCTCTTTTTAACACATCCCTGCTCCACAAATTCACGGGCAGGGGAAGCACATATGGTTGGAATTGCCCAATTCGCTTCTCCGGATCCTTCCATGTCAAAGACTTGGTGCTAATCATAGGGGAAGCTTCATATCCTAGACCCTGTATGGACTGTTCTTATGGAGTTACCAGCCAACTAGAAGGCCACCATGAGCTAAAAATTATGCTTTTATCAGCACCTGTATCTAAGATGCCAGTGAACTGTTTACCTTCAACTTCTAGTAACAGAGTAGGACGCTGGTCCAATTCAAGGAAAAAAATGCTCCATCAGTTCCAGAGGATCCAGAATCCCAGTCTTTTCGATCCTTATCAACACAGGGGAAGAATCTGCTGTGAAGACTAGGTAACACCAGCAGTTGAGCTATGTGGTCTCCAGGTGATATAGCAAAAATACCCCATGGGGATGAACACAAGGCCTTCACCTGTCCTATATAATCTTAATCTATTACCCCTGGATAAACTACCAAACCTTTTAAGGTGGATGATGAGCGGCCAAGTAATAGTCCTACTGTGTCTTTAGGTAGAGGTCCCTTAAAATCTGTATTGATTGGCTGACATCCCATCTGGGGGGTCAGTACTGCTCTGGTCTACATTGTTTCTGAATATGTCCCCTTTTTCCACACTTATAGCAAGTGAGATCTCTTCCTTTTTGAGCGGAAAGCACAGCTGCTGCCAACCCTGCATTAGACAAAGGACCCCCAAGCTCCCTGCATGCTTTCATCCAAGCCTGCAATCTTTAACCTTTCCAAGGTGTAATAGCATTCCTGCATTCTTGGGTACATTGCTCATATATGAGCTGTTCTACAAGGGGCATGGCAGTCTCCTGATCCCCAAAAATTCGCCCTGCAGCCTCCCTCATGTGGGCAACAAAATCTGAGAATGGCTCAGTGGCCCCCTTGAATTATTTTTGTGAGTTTACCACTCACTTCTCCTCTATTAGGCAAGGTTTTCCAAGCTTTAACTGCAGTGGTGTTAATCTGTTCATACACTTGTACTGGGTACTGGGTCTGATTTACAGTCCATTGACCCTGTCCTGTAAGCATATCAAA
>NC_034613.1:108785990-108787083 GCF_900095145.1 Mus pahari | reverse complement strand
CCTTAATTTTTGTTGGGTTTTCTCAGACATAAAAGAACACGCGCCCTTTTCCGCATATGGTGGCAGTGGCGCAGAGGCTGTAGTGGGACTGCCTGCCTTTGGTTCCACTTTCTCTGCCTCCCAGCGTACTCTATCCTCCTTGTATCCTGCTGCTTCCTCCTCTAGTTCTTCCTCCTCCGATGAGGACAATTTAATTTCTGACTCACTACTAGACATTCTCAAAGCTTTTAATTCCTCTACAGGGTAGATGTGATCTCTGGACAGCTCGCGCTCAGCCTTCCGGGGCACTTTTACTTTCTCTTTTTCGGTACCGTTCTTTTTACAAGCTCCCATCTTTTCACTGCGTTCTGTTTCTGACATGCTCTCTTGATAACCCTCAAACACTTCTTGACCTGCCCTAACCTTACCTTCACAATTCTTATCCTGCAAACATGCATTTATCAATTTCCATAAGGGCATGGTGCCTGCCTTCAACTGACCATTCCGCTTTTCTCTCTCTAAATCTTTTCCTAACTTGTCCCATCTAGGGATTGCTCATGTGCCTGTGCAAGCAAACCATGGTGCACATCGCTCCACCTCTGTAACAAATTTTTGAAGCATGGTAGGTGACACCTTTAACCCATGTTCTTTTAGTAATGACTGCAAAGCCGTCATGAGTGAGGGTGAATTTCCCATGGTGCTTCTTTATCTACAGAAGTCTAACTTCCACAGGAGCAACACAGCTTATCTATGTCCCTCTTACTTGCTTTTAACTAACACAAGCACTCCTCTCCAGGAACGTACATTCGACAGTAAAGGCACAAAAGGAATACAATACACACCACACTCACAACCAACAAACCACCCCAAAGCAGGATTAGTTTCTAGCCACAACCATAACATGTCTCTCAGAACTTATCTTATATACAAAGAGCTCAAGAAACTGGACTCCAGAAACTCAAAAAACCCCATTAAAAATGGGGTACAGAGCTAAATAAAGAATTCACAACTGAAGAATATCGAATGGTTTTGAAACACCTGAAAAAACGTTCAACATCCTTAGCCATCAGGGAAATGCAAATCAAAACAACCCTGAGATTCCATCTCACACCAG
>NC_034613.1:108783260-108785979 GCF_900095145.1 Mus pahari | reverse complement strand
CTTCTAGCAGGGAATGTGCACAGAGGGCTGGTGTTCAGATATGACTCCTTGCTGAAGATGTAGGACCAAAACAGGGCCTGTGCCAGAAGATGTGTTGCCTCTGCAGATTATTCACTCACCTGCACAGTCTAGCCACTGAGGGACTCTGGACATAATATGACTCTCTCATGTGCTCTGGCAGACAGAGCCCTCACTGGTCACCACCTTTCCTCTGGAGAGGAAGGTCCCCAAAATTCTGGACCCCAAAATAGAGTCTGTCCCAGAAGTTAACTTCTTTCTGTTCTGAAGCTGTGTAGCTTCTACAGTCCACACTCTTGGCAGTGCAGACTGGAGCCCAGAAGCTGCGTCCCTTCTCCAGGCCACCCTCTAACTGGCAGTGGACTGGAGCAAAGATGGTTCTCCTTCTGGCTCAGGCCAGGAGACTGCTCCCGGCAGAAACCCCTCCTCGGGTGGGGAAAGGTGCTGGATGCCGGGTCAGGCCTCTTCTGACTTCTGCATGAACACATTCACATGCATGCAACACACATGTGAGTGCACACATGTATACACAATACACACACATGCAAACACACACAGAAACATGCACATACACAAATAAACAGTGGAAATAAATTATTCAAGCCATTAATCTATAAGAGCAAAGCAATCCTTAATAAGTTAAAAGGAGAAAATTAATAAAGGTAAAAGATAAAATTAAATAAGCAAGAAATGGTAATTTCAGGAAATAAATCTATGTTGACATGATGAATTTCAGATACTTTTTAATCAAGAGAAGAGGCAAAATTCAAACTTACAACATTAGAAATGAGAATCATAACACATTCCTTTATCTATGAAGAGATTTAAAGTTAACAGAAGCTTCCTCTCAAAGAAACAAGAAACCTGAGGGAGGACAGATATCTTGATTACCCTGATTTCATCATTGTACAACTTTTACATGAACTCAGATTTTATACGTCTCATAAATGTCTGTTACTATTGTGAAGATTTAAAAAAAGAACTAAAAAAATGAAGATGATGCAACGTATCTTTAAAAATATTTAATGATAATAAGTAAAATATATGCTAAAGTGGTTTTAGCAATGAGCCTAAGAACAGAACACATAAGAAATTGGAAATATATGTATATATATATATATATATATATATATATATATCCATTTGGAAAAACCATATATATACATAATATATAAATATAAATATATTTTCATATATATAAATATAATTCATATAAATATAATTATATATATTATTTCAAAGCTCTGGTACCAACCTAGAGTGAGCAATATGTGGTATTAAGACAACTGGCTAACTCTAATAAAAAAACTAAGCCTCTGAATAATACCAATATAAGTTCAGGATTAAGTATATATTAAAATTGCAGAAGAAATGCTGAAGTGTATCAGTGGTTAAAAGTACTTGTCATCAAGCCTGATGATGAGAGTTAATTCCCTGGACTTACAAGGGGCAAAGTAGGTATCTGAGTCCCACAAGTGGTTTTCTGACCTCCATATGTCCTGCCCAGCATATGTACCATAAATGTAATTAAAATGTTTAAAATTGAGAGAAAAACACAAGTGTGTTGTGTAAATAAATATTTATATAATCAGAGGGTAAATAAGTTCCTTTTGAGCTTTTTGATTGTTTTTCTCCATTAATTAACTTATTTATCCATTTAAAATTCTGATTGCTTCTCCCTTGCCCCCAGAATCCCTTTTCTCATCCACCTTCCCCTTGTCCTCTGAGATGGTAGGGTTCCCCTTGGGTATGCCCCCACCCAGCACATCAATTCTCTGGAGGGTTAGGCATATCTTTTCCCACTGAAGGCAAACAAGGCATCCAGTTGGGGGCATGAATTCCACAGACAGGCAACAGCTTTTGGGACAAACTTTGTTGTAGTTGTTGGGAGAAACACATGGTTACTGAGCAGAATATTTGCTACATATGTGTTAGGGTTCTAGGACTAGCTCTTTGGTGGGTGGTCCAGTGTCTGAGATCCCTCAAGAGCCCAGGTTAGTTCACTCTGTTGGCATTTCTGTGGAGTTCCTATCCTCTTTAGGACGTTTAATCTTTCCCCCAGCTCTGCCAAAAGGTCCTCCAATCTCCATTCAATGTTTGGGTGTGGGTATCTGTGTCTGTTTCAGTCAGCTGCAGATGGATGAAGCCTCTAAGGGGACAGTTATCCTAGGCTACCATCTGTAAGTATAAAGGAGAATCATTAATAGTGTCAGAAATTGGGGCTTGCCCATGAGATAGGTTTCAAGTTGGACTGTTTATTGATTGGCAATTTCCTCAGCCTCTGCTCTATTTTGATCCCTGCATTTCTTTTTGGTGGGACAAATTTGGGGTTAAAAGTTTTGTGGGTCTTGCAAACTTTATATGACCCAGCCCAAGGGAAGGCCTGGGCCAAGTAGTGGGAGTGGGTGGGTAGGGGAGCAGGGGCAGGGGGGTGGTTTATAGGGAACTTTCGGGATAGCATTTGTAATGTAAATAAAGGCTGCCCACTTTCTCNCTACCTATTCAATATAGTACTTGAAGTCCTAGCCAGAGCAATCCAACAACAAAAGGACATCAAGGGGATACAAATTGGTAAGGAAAAAGTCAAAATATCATTATTTGCAGATGATATGATGGTATACATAAGTGACCCTAAAACGTCCACCAGAGAACTCCTAAACCTGATAAACAGCTTCAGTGCAGTAGCTGGATATAAAATTAA
>NC_034613.1:108757133-108781827 GCF_900095145.1 Mus pahari | reverse complement strand
AACTGAGGAATATCAAATGGCTGAGAAACACCTGAAAAAATGTTCAACATCCTTAGCCATCAGGGAAATGCAAATCAAAACAACCCTGAGATTCTATCTCACACCAGTCAGAATGGCTAAGATTAAAAATTCAGGTGACAGCAGATGCTGGCGAGGCTGTGGAGAAATAGGAACACTCCTCCATTGCTGTTGGGATTGCAAGCTTGTACAACCACTCTGGAAATCAATCTGGCGGTTCCTCAGAAAATTGGACATAGTAAAACACAGGACCCAACAATACCTCTTCTGGGCATATACCCAGAAGATCTTCCAACTGGTAATAAGGACACATGCTCCACTATGTTGATAGCAGCTTTATTTATAATAGCAAGAAGCTGGAAAGAACCCAGATGTCCCTCAATAGAGGAATGGATACAGAAACTGTGGTACATTTACACAATGGAGTACTACTCAGCTATTAAAAATAATGAATTTATGAAATTCTTGGGCAAATGGATGTATCTGGAGGATATCATCCTTAGTGACGTAACCCAATTACAAAAGAAGTCACTAGATATGTACTCACTGATAAGCGGATATTAGCCCAGAAACTTAGAATACCNAAGATACATTATGCAAAACACAAGAAAACCAAGAAGGATGACCACTGGGTGGATACTTCATTCCTCCTTAGAACAAGTAACAAAAAACTCATGAAGGGATATAGGTACAGAGACAAAATTTAGAGCTAAGATGAAAGGATGGACTATCCAGAGACTACCCATTCGGGAATCCATCCCATCATCAGCCACCAAACCTCATGCCAGCAAGATTCTGCTGAAGGGACCCTGATATTGCGGCCTCTTGTGAGGCTATGCCAGTGCCTGGTAAACACGGAAGTGGATGTTCACAGCCAGCTATTGGATGGAACACAGGGTCCCCAATGGAGGAGCTAGAGAAAGTACCCAAGGAGCTGAAGGTGGCTGCAACCCTGTGGGTGGAACAACAATATGAACTAACCAGTACTCCCTGAGCTTGTGTCTCTAGCTGCATATGTAGCAGAAGATGGCCTAATCAGCCATCATTGGGTAGAGAGGCCCCTTGTTCTTGCAAACTTTATATGACCCAGCACAAGGGAAGGCCTGGGCCAAGTAGTGGGAGTGGGTGGGTAGGGGAGCAGGGGCGGGGGGGTATAGGGTACTTTCGGGATAGCATTTGAAATGTAAATAAAGAAAATAATAATAATAAAAAATAATATGAACACACACAGAAAAAGAAAATAATAATATTAAAAAATAAAATAAAATAAAGTTTTGTGGGTGGTATGGTGTCCTTATTCTGCCACTGAAGGCCAAGCCTGGCTACAAAAGGTGGCCTCTTCAGGTCCCATGCCACTCTTTTAGGCATCTCAGTTAAGTTAACCCACATGACTCCTGGGAATCTCCCCCATCCCAGGTCTCTAGGAGTCCTAGAGATTCACCTCACCAAAAGAACCCTTGCAGCTGCATATTTCCATTCATTTTCCTGGACCTCTGGCTCTCTCTCCTGTTTCTCTCCACATCTAATCCTGACCCAATTCCCCTTCCATACTCTATCCCATCTAGTTCCTGCCCTGTCTCCTTCCTTCCATCCCTTCCTCCCTTCTTCCGTCCCTCTCTCCATTTGTCTCCTATGACAATTTATTCCCCTTTTGAAGTGAAATTCAAGTATCTGTGCTTGTACCTTCCTTCTTGTTTTGCTTCATTGGGTCTATGGGTTGTAGCAAGCTTATCCTTTACTTCATGGCTAATATTCACTTATCAGTGAACACATACCATGCATGTCCTTTTGGGTCTAGGTTACCTCACTCAGACTATTTTCTAGTTCTATCCATTTGCCTGCAAAGTTCATGATGTCCTTGTTTTTAATAGCGATGTACTTGTCTTTAATAGCTGCATAGTGTTCCGTTGTGTAAATGAACCACATTGCCTGTATCCATTCTTTTGTTGAGAGAAATCTGGGTGGTTTCCAGCTTCTGGCTATTAAGAATAAGGCTACTATGAACTTAGTGGATTATGTATCCTTGTGGTATAGTGGGACATCTTTTGGGTATATTCCCAGGAGCAGTGTGGTGGTTTGAATATTCTTGGCCCAGGGCATGGCACTATTAGGAGTCATGATCTTCTGTGCCACTGTGAGGGTGGGCTTTGTCACCCTCCTCCTAGAACCCTAGAAACAAGTCTGCTCCTAGCTGCTTTTGGATCAAGATACAGACCTCTCAGCTCCTCCTCCAATACCACATCTGTCTGTGTAGGGCAGTGGGCTGCACACAGACAACCTGGTCTCCAGTCGAGCATAGGTCTTCAACCCCTGAGCCCCGGTGTGGGGGGATTTCCACCTGCATGGGATGGCAGGAGTTCGGTCACACCTCTTGGGCACCTGGCTCCTGTAGTATAGATAGCCTCCCACAGACTGCCTGCAGAGAGGTTTGTGGCATCAATCACCAAGCCCTCCCACATGGAAATAAGATTTCCCCAAACTCCCATTCCATGCTAATGAGAAGTCCCTGCTGTCAAACCCTGAATCATCTCCAAAACTATATATAAATCCAATCCAGTGAATAAAGGTATATAAGAACTACTCAACCATCCAAGCCTTTGTCTTAAGAGCTGTAACACTTGGGGAGAGTTTGGCTCTCCTAAAGTGCTGCCTGAGGCCCTGCTGCACTCCTCACTGGCTAGTCCTCTTCTTGTTGGCCCAGCATGACCCGACTCAGTGCAGGGCAGCACAGGATTACTGCAAGGCAGAGACAGAGGTGAAGTGGACCAGTGCAGTGGAAGTGGGGGAAGTGAGTTCTAATCCCTGCCCGCATTTGATTCCCTTAGTAGGAACCCTCGCACCAGGCCTAGCCAGAGATCTCCCTGGAAAACCTCTGGTACCCAGGCCCACATGCCTGTACATGGCCATGTTTCATGACCTGATGATCATGGACTGAACCTCTGCAAGTCTAACCCAGCCTCAATTTCATATTGTACTTTAAAAAGAAGTGGCCTTGGTCATGGTGACTCTTCATGGAAACCCTAACTGAGACAGAAGCTAATATTAGGAATGGGGTATTGTTGTAACCATATCTTTGTTAGAATGAATGTGTATTTGGGGACTTTGGGTTTGTTAAGCAGTAGAATGCTTTAAGTGGGGCTTAATAGGTCATCCTAGTAAAAATATGGAAGATGCTGATACCGAGGGTGATTTGAACTGTGGGTGCTAGACTCAAGAGTATTCAGAGGAAAATGTTAGTATGCGGCTAAGAGACTGTTTTTGTGATACTTTGGTGAAGAATTTTGCTGTTTTTTTCTCTTGTTTGAAGAGTCCCACCAGGGGGTGGGATGTGATGGTTTGAATATACTTAGCCAAGGGAATGGCACTGTTAGGAGGTGTGGCTTTGATGGAGTAAGTGTGTCACAGTGGAGCTGGGCTTTGAAGAGTCTGAAGAGTGCACCTAAGGCTGAAGTTAACATGAAAAGAATCAGATTAATTGCATTGACAAAGGAAGTCTCAGAAGAGCCCAGCATAAACTTTTTGGTCTGGTTTACACTTATGAAGAGTATTTTGATGAAATGTAGCAAGCTGAGAAAAGAAAAATGCAAAATATATAGCTCCAGAAATAAAGAGCTACCAGGAAGTGAGATGAAGTTGAATTCTGTGTTCAAGGAGATAAACAGATTAAGGGAGTAATGACCTTAGGGCAATATCCCACTCATCTAAGATTATTGTTTGTTTTAAACAAGGAATAGTTAAGTTATGTTGGGTGTTATTACATGCTTATTGTTTTCCTTTGGACATTTAATCTGGAATGAACTACAATCCAGAAATGGAGGGCACACTTGCGATCCAGACCTTGATGCTGGATGACACAGGCTTTTGATCTGGATCTTGAGGAACAGTGACCATGAAAAGCTTAGGCCCATGCATGATGGTACACACCTTTAATCCTAGGAGACAGGCAGGAGATGTCCAAGTTCAAGGCCAGCCTAGCAGAGAATTCCAGGTAGAGAAAAGCTTAGGTTTATGTGTTGTGAACATCACTTTTAACACCGGCTTTTAGGAGACAGAGAAATGGAGATTTCTGAGTTCAAGGTCAGTCTATAGAGCAAGTTTCATGACAGCTAAGCTTAAGCAGTGGAGAAGTTGGAAAACAGAAAGCTTTACATGAGGTAATTAGCAGAAGAGGGGCATATTCTAGCCCTAGAAAGCAGCAGAACTTGGCAGCTTCTGCCATGTGGTTGTGGCTTTAGTGTTAAGAATATAAGAGGTTACTGGGACAGTTGATGGTGGTTATCTGGAGCTTAAAAATTAGCAGTGATTAATAAGAGATAAATATCACTGAGATGAAATCTTCTGGAAGGTGTTTTCTTAGAGCACAAAGAAGCTGTGTTCCAGAATAAGCAAGGCTGTACTTTCTGCTGTAGCTGGACTTGGCAATACGTAAGAGTCTCCCAGCTGGTACTGATTTTGAAGGCATGAATGGTTCATCAAAAGCAGCTGAGGCTTGGCACTATAAGAGGCTAGGAAAACTGAAGGTGAAGCCTCAGTTGGTGGCCCAGGCATGCCTGAAGGGGTCATGCAAAGAAGTTGAGGCTTGGTACCCTGAATGGAGCCAATGAGGGGCTATTGGTGAAGCTCAGTTGTAGCAGAAGACTCCAATAAATTGGAGATGCCAGTACAAAGGGCTGATCACAAAGACCAGCAGCAGCAGTAGAGTGGAATCAACCAGAATGCTACAGAGGGCAGAACAAGAGAAGTGACCAAAGCCCTTTGGAGGAGCCCAGAAGATCATGTGTGAATCCAAGACACTGGAACAAGAAGCTATAAAATTGAGGTTGCCTTGGATACCACAAGATGTTAGAGATGCCAGATCTGTGGGATACCTGCTGAGGAAATTTGCTAACAGGGAGTGGAACCAGCCCAAAGAAGGAAGTTTGTTGCTGCTGAATGCAGACCAGTTAACAGTAGTCAATAAGAAAGAAAGGAGAAGGACATTTTTCTATCCTTTCCAAAGATCCTCCTTTCCAAAATGGGCTTTCACATAGGACTTGCTGATGCAGATCATGGAGATTGCCCAACTGATTTTTGGTTTTAGTTTGGTCCAGTATTTCCTCACTATGATGTTTTGGAATAGTAAAGTATATCCTCTGATGTTGAAGGGGATTATAATTAAGTGATTGGATGAATCCCAGAAGAGATTTGAAATTTTTTGAAGTTGGAATAATGTATTTTGCATTATGTTATGGCTAGGCATGGCTTCTATAGACTCATATATTTGGGAATGCCTAAGGAAGCCAGGGTGTGGGATGTGATGGTTTGAATAAACTTAGCCCAGGGAATGGCACTTTTAGGAGGTGTGGCCTTGTTGGAGTAAGTGTGTTGGAGCTGGGCTTTGAGACCCTCTTCCTAGATGGTTAGAAGTCAATCTGCTCCTAGATGCCTTTTTATCAAGATGAAGAACTCTTAGCTCCTCCTTCAGTACCATATCTGCCTTCAGTGCTGTCATGTTTCATGCCCTGATGATCATGGACTGGACATCTCAAAGTGTAAGCAAGCTCCAATTACATCTTTCCTTGAAAAGAAATAGCCTTTGTGTCATTGTGTCTATTCACAGCAAATGGAAACTCTAAGATAAGAACTATAGCTGGGTCTTCAGGTAGAAATATTTACACTTTCTGAAAAACTGTCAGATTGATTTCCAGAGTGATTATGCAAGTTACCAATCCCACCAGCGACGGAGGAGTATTACCCTTTCTCTGCAACCTTGTCAGCATGTGCTGTCACTTGAGATTTTGATCTTAGCCATTCTTATCGGTGTAAGATGGAATCTCAAGGTCATTTTTTATTTGCATTCTCCTAATGACTAAGGATGTTGGGCATTTCTTTAAGTACTTCTCTGCCATTTGGAATTCCTCTGTTGAGAATTCTCTCTATATCTCTGTACTCCATTTTTAATTGGACTATTTGTTTTGTTGGAGTCTAACTTCTTAAGTTCTTTTTGTATTTTGGATATTAATCCTCTGTTGGGTGGAGGGTTAGTGAAGATCTTTTCCCAATCTTTAGGCTGCTGTTTTGTCCTATTGACACTGTTCTTTGCCCTACAGAAGCTTTCCAGTATCCTGAGATCCTGTTTATTAATTGTTAAGCTTAGAGCCCAAGCTATTGGTGTTCTGTTGAGGAAAGTNTTTCCTATATCAAAGCATTAAAAGCATTAAAGGTAAAGCAATAAGGTAACAAAAGGAGATCAAGGGGAAACATATTGGAAAGGAAGAATTCAAAGTGTCACTATTTGTGGATAATATGCTATCATGTATCACAATACATGAGGGACCCCCAACATTCTACCAGAGAACTACTACAACTGATAACAGCTACATTATAGTGGCTAGATACAGAAGTAATCCAAAGATACAAGTAACCCCCCTTTATACAAATAACAAACAGGATGAGAATTGTATTATAGAAATATAACCCTTCACAAATCATCACAAATAAGATAAAATCCTGGTATAGGTCTAACCAAGGAAGGGAAAGACCTGTATTAAAAGAACAAGTCCCTGAAGAAAGAAACTGAAAATATCAGAAGATGGAATAATCTCCATGCTAATCAATCTGCTGATAGTATTAACATACTGGAAATGGCCATCTTACCAAAAGTAGTCTACAAATTCGATGCAATTCCTATCAAAATTCTGACACGATTTTTACATACCAGTCAATCAAAAGAATAGAATCAAGGATCCAGAAATAAACCCACACACCTACGGACACTTGAATTTTTGCAAAGAAGACAAAAATCATACAATGGAAAAATGAATGCATCTTCAACAAATGGTCCTAGTCTAACTGGATGTCTGCATGTAGAAGAATGCAAATAGATCTATATTTATCACACTGCACAAAACTTAAGTTGAAGTGGACCAAAGACCTTAACATAAAACCAGATACACTAATCTAATAGAAGATCCTTTTGATCTTTAACAAAGGCAGATACCATTGGAAATCTAGGAATAGAGTGAAGTCCTGACTAGGTATGTGATAGGCATGGCCATGCTAAGGTCCAAAGCCTCAAGTCTATGGAAAACTGGCATATCTCCTTAACCCTCCTAGAGGATAAGAGTGATGGTAAAACTTTCTTCTATTCTATGTGTACACATTGAGAATGTCCATTGTAGATGTCTTTGCCTGATAGTTCAGGTTTGAACACTGTTCCCCCACAGAGACTGTTCCTACTGAGTTTAGCTGCACCTGCTTCCTTCTTCAACTGTATAAAATAAACAACTCTGCCTTCTTGTTTATTTGTATTTAGTAACTCCACCTTCTTCTTCAGATGTATGAAATTATCCTGCCTCCTTATCTTACTGTATGTAATAAGCACTCTGAGGTCCCAGGTTGTTGTTCCTTCTCTACCAGAAACCTTAGTTTGCTTGATTCTAGCTTCTCTGTGTGTCTGGATATCTGTCCTTCCTTCATTTCCTCACCATCTCAGTCAGTCCAATTCCTGGAATCTTCCAGGATGCAGCAGAAATCATTGTTATATCTGAATGTAAAACAAATAAAAACTCAAATGCCACTAACAGCTGCCAATAAGATTAAATGCAAGTTATACATCTTATTAAAAATTCAGCTTGTATGGTACAGAATGTTTTTAAGATAATCCAGGTAATTCCCTTATTTTTCTTTATTTAGATAACTTCAATGTCAACATTTTGTGGATTTGTTTTATTCTTGTTCACTTTTCTCTACCTCTCCTTCCCACAATATCTTATTCTTCCTCCAATCTGAGGATCTTCCTGCCTTTTATATATACTTATTTTTCTTAAGAAATTTTAAGAGTGAGCTGAATATATTATCAGTCATCATCTTGAATATTTGAGAGCATATTTTCCAAGAACAAGAACTCCCTTATAACAGACTTATCAATCCAAACTATTTGACACTGTCACAATACTATTATTATCCAGTCTATAGATCTATTGACTCTTGATAAAAGAAAGGTCATGGTCTTGTCCAGTTGAAATATTTTTCTGGAATAGTTTTGTCTGTAAAACACCTTGAAATTTTGGTTTTGATTTCACAACATAGGCATTTTTGAAGCAGACATGCTTGTAATTAGGGTTTATCTGATATTACTTGTGATGAGTTTCCCATTAAGGATATTTGGCAGTAATACTATAGAAGTAATTCTGAATTCTTAGTGAACTGTTTCAAGAGGACACATGGTACCATTATTCATATTATTCATTTTCCACACTTTTTAATCATGGTGTCTGTAAAGATTTTCCACTATGAAGTAATTAACAAGTAGGCTGGGAGGATAGACTTTGACACTGTAAGTATATCCTATTTAGAACCAAATACATGGGAATACTCCAATATTGGAGCTGTTTTGGATAAATTCTCCTGTATGCAATGGGATAAATATAATATAGCCATTCTACGTAATGATGTAAGTGATAGTTTAGACTGTGGAAAGGTACTATTTTGTAATGTGTAGTGAACATAAAGAGCTGATTTTAATGGTGTGGTGTACTATTTTCTATTTTAGCAATATGTACTCCCAGATAAGCTGATGCTACTGCAGTGTGTGCAATCTCCAGACAAAATGCACCTTCAAGGGAATATAAGCCTGAAGGGTGTTTATTAAACAATGTTCTTTCTTTTAATTTGTCAAATAGTTATTGTACATGTTTATGGGTCACAATGTAGTAACTTTATATGTGTATGCAATCAAATATTAGGTTCAACTTCTGTTTGACAAAGGAAAATACATACATGATTGGGCCATTTGACACAAGTAGCCATCTGCCTTCACAGGAATGGCCCTTGTTAGTTTTTGTTAGTTGAGGATATAGAGATCCATGGTTTCCCCTTCCTCCACCTTCCTTTCTAACTTTCTCCTTCTACCTCTTCCTTCTCTCTGTCTTCTGTCTTAATTTGTTCAAATCTGGGCTTGAACTCATGATCTGTCTGACCATTTTTCACATGTTGGGAATATAAAGGGGTAGTGCAAAGGCAAATGGTATGAGAAGTTCTCACATGTTCACATCAATTCTTCACTGCAGATTGCTTCTAGGAAGAGGCTATGGTTTCATGTTAGCTGTTTTTTTTTTTTTTAATCTAAAAAATCTCCATAGTTTTGGGGACTGAAATTGAGCAGCTGTAATCTTCACATGATCTTAGAGGATTAAACCCTGATGAAGATTGGGCAGTGATGCATGGTATCCATGACACAAGCCATTAATATAACTGATATAATTAATAATTATTTTTGTTTTTCCATTTTCATTTGAATATTTCACGTCTTCCAAAACATGTATAATGGTTATAATTAGGAGCAAACAAAAATTACAAGTGTTTTGGAAAATACAGACTGAGTATGCTTGCACTTCTTTACATCTTTAGAAGTAGCATGCTGTAATGAGCTTTGGCGCTGTGTGAAACTGTTTTCAAATAGAGTCTACTTTATGGCCTTAGGTCTTGGTTCTTAATATATTACTTAATATTGAAGTTTCAAATTCCTCATTTGTAGAGGGAATAGGATGGTGGAGGGGAGGATCTGAGTATGAAATACTTAGAGGTGGGGGTGATAGTTGATACCTAACTGGAAAGAATGTTGTGAACATGACAATAAGATGAATATTGATAAAATACCTACCACATGTTGAGAACTCAATAATTGATAGCCATTTTTGCTTATTTATTTAGATTATAAATTTTATTAGGTCTCTAGATTTTGCCATTTGTTTAAAAATGCTATCTACCCTTTGACATCTCAGAAATTTTCTTCCCCTTGAGGCTAGACAAACTAAAAATAAAAGCATAGTTCAAGCTTATTCAATTTTTCAGTTCTCAAGAGCAGAAGTCAGGCTTTCTCTAGGTATTTGCTTAACCCTTTATTTTCAACTAAATGGTCATAGATCAAACAAATGAACTGAGAGCAAGGGAAAAGCAATAGCTGGTATTCTGTCATGTCCAGAACAGCTTTTAGATTTAAAGGTATATAATCTTTCTTGGTTTTGTTCAATATTACACTTTGCTTAAAAATGTCCCTTTAATACCATGTTTTAGGCTTTATAGAATAATCAGCCATCTGCACAAAATTTAAATCCTCATGATTGCTTCTTGAAAAATTTGTAAGAAAGCACAGTATGTTCAATTAAAAGAAAATCATTTCACTGCAGCTTTGGTATGATGGTCAATATTAATTGCAATTAAAACTTAGAGAATTTCATTGTGAGTTTTATGTCATGCATTCCTCAACACTCTCACAACCTCTGAAAGTTCTAACCTACTTTACACTGCATAAATTTGCCTTTTTATCTTCAGTGCATTTCATTCTTACTCTAAATCTTTGGCTCTAAGCTGTTCAAAAATAAAAATATAACTTTATAGTGATTATGATTTTATAGCTCTGTTTTTTTGATTCATTCATTCTGTAATGCTCTTTGATCCAATTGTAGGATTAATGGTGGGAAAAATTGCTCATAAGCCTTTAAACAGTAGTGAATCATGATGACCTTTTGTATTTGGGATCTTTTTCCCTTTTTCTAAAATTTGCAGAATACAAATATCTTACCCTAGCTAACTGTTGCACAACATAACAATTTAGAAATGATATGAAAATGAATTAGTCAAATAACTGAGCATATAATTTACCAAAAAGTCACTGAAAAAAATTAACTAAGTATCTCCACAAAATCCAAACTCAAATCAGTTGTTCAGTATTTCAAAGAAACATAAAATATTTGAATGTATTTTGTGGTTTTAATAAACTATGGTAGCATCACATAGAGTGTGACGTTTTGCTAATATTATTTTTTAACTGTTAACTTCACACATCAACTGTTATGGACCATGATGTAGTCCAGATATATTGCGCAACACTCTGGGTATTTTTGTGAATGTGTTTTGAAGTGAAATTGCCATTTTATTTAGTTCAATGAGAAAAGAAGCTTGCTCTTTATAATATAGTTGGGGCTTTTATACTCTACTCAAGTTGGGAATGGAACTAGAAAGGGAAGATTCCTCCTGAGTAGGAAACCTTCCTACCTGACAAACATCAGATTGAGGCATCAGCTTTTGCTACATCTTTAGAGTCCCACATAAATATTTTTGAGACTATTGCATATGCATGCGCCTTGTAACATTATTAGCAACTTCTAAGGTGTGATAAAAGCCTACACATTTAAGAAAAATTAAATATGTGAGGAAAATGTGGAATATAGATAAAATATAATAACTCTTCAAATTTACAAAAGAAAGAAGGCATACCATATACCATCACATCTATAAACCTGATGACTACTATGCTATTATTGTAAGATTAAATCTTTCTTTCTTTCTTTCTTTCTTTCTTTCTTTCTTTCTTTCTTTCTTTCTTTCTTTCTTTCTTTCTTTTGTTGTTGTTGTTGTTGTTTTTCAGGGGTTTCTCTGTGTAGCCCTGGCTGTCCTGGAACTCACTNTGTAGACCAGGCTGGCCTNGAACTCAGAAATCCGCCTGCCTCTGCCTCCCAAGTGCTGGGATTAAAGAAGCAGTCTAACTGAAGTGCAGAGGAGAGTAGTGGTGTTTCAGTGACTATTGTTTATTGGGAAATGGGGGATCGCTATTAAATTAACATTACATTTTATTCATGAAAATGCGTGTTTGGGGTATCTATGACAAAACATTGTGCCTAGAGTAAATATTGTAATATTCATTCATAAGTTTACATAATAGAATTTCTATTAAATGTCCTCACAAAATAAAAAAATCATAATTAGATCACACCATTTTTAACTACATGCAACCATAGTTCAAATAAATGTGAACACTGTATAATTAAGGGCTAAATCAAGAAATTTGAAGTCAGATATGTTGTTCAACATTGGATTTCTTATGTTTCTACTGGTTTCTCATTGGTCTTTAAAGTAAATAAGCCATAATTCCTTTTTAATGCTTTCCTAGAAAACTGATTTTATTTGTGTAAATGTAGCTAATCAGATTAGGATGTATTCTTCCTATTACCAACATCCCTAATCAGTTTTTGTGTTATTTATTGCTATTGTTGCTACTCAGATTTGGCAAGAATATCAAGCTCTAGATAGTTTTCAGTGTGATGAGGGTAAAGCTACTTGCATTTCAGCTTTGAATAGTTATAACTTCATGAATAATTTAATGTATGATATATTTTAAACTCAGTATATTCTTAAAATAATATTGATTTCTTTCTATGTAAAGATGACATTCATACTTAATTCAAAATTATATCAGAATATTTAGATATTACATATAAACATTTTCATATTTTCTACTGAATATCTTGCATTTCTGCATTATAGAGGAGCAAGCAAAACCTTTGCTTTTGCTCAAAACCTTCCCTGGGTAGACTGGCACAAATGTGCTTTATGACAACCAATCAGTTTATTTTAGAAATGCATGCCACTTTCCTGTTTCTAAATTGCACAGTAAGTTCTTTATGGCAGTACTTGCCTGAATGGACTGAAAATACCTGAGCAATTTAGAAAATACAACCATCTTGGACACACTTTCTGTAAACCTTGTAGATTCTAATTTTCTCAGGTTAAATAAGCATTGGATGCTTTATTCACCAGAGCAGCTAAAATTTAACTTACAGGCAACTGATCGCTAGATATTTTAGACTGTACCAAATCTAGTAAAAATATAAGATACCTCAAATCTAGTCACCGTCTATTAAAATCCCACCATAAAAACCTTTCAGTGTTGAGACAAAAATATGCCTGAATAGATGATGATTTTACCAGCACATTACATTATATAGTTGCAGAAATGAGCTTTTAGGTTGTTCACATCACAGATATTTAAGTATATGTTTTAATTGGTTGTCTGAGATATTCATACATGTATACTATACATTTTATCAAACACACCTCCCAATTCTCATCCCTCTAGCTCCTACCATATGGCTCTGATACTTCTCCCTTCCAATTTGATGCAATATATATTTTTTTACTCACTGATTTCATTTAGTGCTGCCAATATGTACATGTATGTGGAGCCACAGGCAGCCATCTTGGGGTATATCTCTGAAGAAAATTGATTCATCCTCCTCTTTCAACTGGCAATAGCTTCATGCTGGAACCCCCATTCATGCTGGAATTTTAGCTGGCTTGATCTTATGCAGACCTTGAAGATGCAGCCAGAGTTACTGTGAGTTTGTATGTGTAACTCCTTGGTCATATCTAGAAAACACTGTTTTGCAGTAGTCTACTGAAACCTCTGGCTTTTCAGTCTTTCATGTCCCTCTTCAATAAAGGATATTGGAATAAAGGAGTGTAATATAGATGTCTCATTTGTGGCTGAGTAATTCACAGTCCCTTATGATCTACATTTGGACTAGTTGTAAATATCTTCATTAGTTTTTATTTATTGCATAAATAAGCTTTTGTTATAAGAGTTGAGAACTGCACAAATTAAACTATATTTAGGGAATACAACCAGAGAATGAGGGAAGCAAGTATTACTGAGTACCTAATACATTCCATGTATTTATCCAGGCATTTAAGTATATGACCAATGCACTGCATTTACATACCAACTATATAGTTAAAACTGCTTACATAAGAGAGACTGTGTATCTTCCAACATTCTACTTAGCACTCCTTAAAGAACAAGGTGGCTCTACATCAGCAGTAGAGCCTTTATTGAACTGCCTTTGAAAGCAAAGGGTTAGAATACTTTGTATTTGAGACTAGACCAGTTTAAAACACATGGGAAGATTAGATTCATACAAATCGTATGGTATGGGACTGTCTGACTAAAACAAAGAGCAACTAAAGCAGAAATAAAGAAAACCCGATGAGACGTCACTTTTAAAGACTGGGATGATAAAATTATAAAGTTTAATCTTATGGACATACATAAAAGGAGCTTGGAGGAAGAGATAATAAAAGAGAAACAAGAATTAATGGACATAAAATGGCAAATACAGTCAATAAAATTAAAAGCTAATTCTTTGAACTTCCTAATAAGAAACATCCCTGGGAAGAAGGAAACACACAAATAATGTTGGAAATGTGAAGGTAACATAGTATTTATGGATGATACCATAAAGAGATTACATAATTTCAAAGCTAATGGGAAATAGTATATTTGCTTCAACATGAAAGTACATGGCACTTTTTTTGACACTGGCCACTGACCAACTTGTACATAAGAGTTATGACCATTTAATTACATTTTCCATAGCTTAGAAACCTATAGGGCTTCATATATATGGAGAGAGAGAGAGAGAGAGAGAGAGAGAGAGAGAGAGAGAGAGAGAGAGAGAGAGAATCTAAAATCTGGCTATCTTGTTTACCATGAAAGACATTGTATTGAAAAGTAAACAAAAATAACATTTTCCTCAGTCTGATCCCATTATAAAGGTATCAGGCCCAAGAAGATGCAATTTCTCCCATTAATACTGTGCTGGCTAGTTCTTGTCAATTTGGCATAAGATACTGTCAACTGAGGAATTGTGTCCATCAGATTGGTCTGTTGGCAAGTCTGCAGGACATTTTCTTTGTTGGTAGTTGATGTGAGAGGGTCATAGACAATGTGGGCAGTGCTAGCACTGAAATTGTGGTTCTGGATTCTGTACCAAAGCAGGTAGAGCAATCCATGAGGCATAGCAAGCCACTAAGTAGCATTCCTTCATAGCTCCTGCTTGAGTTTCTGTCTCCAGGTTTCTGTCCTGCTTCAGTTGTTGTTCTGACTTCCCTGGACAATGGAGTGTCTGCTAAGATTTGGAATATGAAGTAGACACTTTTCTCCCCAAGTTGTTTTTGTCATATTTTATCAAAGGAATAGAAACCCTGACTATGACACATGTACATGGGCAAAGTTAGTTTTTGTGTCAATTTTTATAATAGCCCTAAAGAGAAAAATATTTAAATAACATAGTTAATTAAAAATCAGTTTTGATTAATTGGAATACTATGTAATGAAAATGAATAAAATGATATAAGTTAGTGGACTGAATTTTTATACATCAATATTGATAAAGCTGCAAAGCCTAATGTGAAAAAAAGTTGAAGAATGATGGGTAACTTCAAAACCAGTCTAAGCAATATCACAAAATATTTCATGATTAGGTATTTGTTATACTTAAGAACATAATATGAAGGCTATACACCAAATTCATGATCACTGATGCTTCTGGGTAGGATAGTGTAATGGTTTGTATATTCTTGGACCAGGGAGTGGCACCATCTGGAGGTGTGGCCTGGTTGGAATAGGTGTGACCTGGTTGGAGTAGGTGTGTCACTGTGGGTGTGGGCTTAAGACTCTCACCCCAGTTGCCTGGAAGTCATTCTTCCAGTAGCACAGCCTTTGGATGAAGACGTAGAACTCTCAGCTCCTCCTGCACCATGCCTGCCTGGATACTGCCATGCTCCTGCCTTGATGATAATGGACTGAACCTCTGAACCTGTAAGCCAGCCCCAATTAAATGTTGTTTTTATAAGACTTGCCTTGGTCATGGTGTCTGTTCACAGCAGTAAAACCCTAACTAATACAGATAGGAAGGGGAATAATCTGTAATATTTAATTTTCAAGTAGAGAAAAGTTATCAAGAAATTATGAGAAAATAGTTGGCTTGTTTTAAAAGATCCCTAATTATACTCATGTTTTACTGTTCATTGTAATTTCCTGTATATTTAAATAACATTCATAATATAATTGCAACTGTTAATGGCAGAAAATGCTCTTGTTAATGTTTTGCTTTTAGAGAATGTCTAAAAGAGACAATGTCTCACTATGTAGCCAGAATAACCTCCATCTTATGATATTCCTCCCTCATTCTCCAGACTGCTAGGATTAGAAAGAGGTGCCACTATTCAGGACTGACTGAGGTGGGAGTGGGTGGGTAGGGGAGCAGGGGCGGGGGGTTATAGGGAACTTTCGGGATAGCATTTGAAATGTAAATAAAGAAAATAATAATAAATAAAAAAATAAAAAATAAAAAAAAGAAACGGTCAGGCCACCTGAAATTAAACCTGCTGTGTTGAGACCCCCCCCCCCGAAAAGAATCACACACTATACAACGTGAAGAGAGAGGCTGCTTAACAAGGCCTCTAGCTTACTTCTCTTGAATGCATACTTTTTCTTCAGCTCACTGTCATATTCTGATGCTCACGAGTGGGTTCCCTTTCTTAATAAACTGTGTTTATTACCATTTCCAAAAAAAAGAGGTGCCACTGTGCCTAGAACATTTAAAAACTTTAACAGTCAAACATTATTTGTAGTTCATTATGAGGAACATTCTTTAATCAATTAATAAAATTAGACAAGATTTAAGAAGAAATAAAAGTATTAAAGAACATAATTACTGGTCATATAAAATAATAATTCTCCAGGTAACAAGAACTAGAAAATAGAGTAATAAGAGGATGAGAATGACTTATTTATTATGATCCATTCAACTGTTTTATGTATATGCATATACATCTCTCTCTCTCTCTCTCTCTCTCTCTCTCTCTCTCTCTCTCTCTCTCTCTCTCCCCCTCTCTCTCTCCCTCTATCTATCTATAGGCATCCACTCACCAACCCATTACACATTACATTATTAGTGAGCAGGACATCACTCCTGATAATACAAAACCTTTCTTGAAAGATATTTATTGAGAGTTCCAAATTGATATGCCATTTTCTTTTTTTTTTATTAGATATTTTCTTTATTTACATTTCAAATGCTATCTCGAAAGTTCCCTATACCTTCCTGGCCCCTGCTCCCCTACCCACCCACTCCCACTTCTTGGCTCTGGCATTACCCTGAACTGGGGTATATATAGTTTGCAAGACCAAGGGACCTCTCTTCCCAATGATGGCAGAATAGGCCATCTTCTGCTACATATGCAGCTAGAGACACNAGCTCNGGGGGTACTGGTTAGTTCATATTGTTGTTNCACCTANAGGNTTGCAGNNCCCTTCAGCTCCTTGGGTACTTTCTCTAGCTCCTCCATCGGGGGCCCTGTGTTCCATCCAATAGCTGACTGTGAGCACCCACTTCTGCCATTTTCTAATTTACTCTTCTAGTAGATCTCTTTATGAAAGATGAAGAACATGTTACAAAGTATTTATTAGAGTTATATAAATGAAAACTGAAAACAGCTTAAATGGTTTTAAGCATACTTTAAATAAGTATGCCATTGATTGAACATTTCCTGGTCGTTTTACACATTTCTATTAAGTATACATACTTAAGAAGACAACTGTACCTGCTGGTAAGATAATTTCTACAGTGTTCTTATATATATGCTATAAGTATTAGTTTCCTTTGCTGTTCCTGCAACTGAAAGAAACAAAGGTTTAGTTTGGCTCACAGTTCAGTTATAGCATGTGATTGTAGGGCAGGCACAGCAACAAGAGTTTGAGGCAGCTACCCACATTTTGTCCACAGTTAAGAAGTAAGAAATTGTGCGTATATGTGCGCCTTTAGCTTTCTCCTTTTTGTATAGGACCAAGTCCAAGAAATGAACTGCTCACTTTTAGTGGGTCTTTCCATCTCAGTTAAGCTAATAAATGTGGTCTCTTAGAGGGTTGGCCAATGGCTAAAAATAAGCCCTTGCAACTATGCTTGGAGTTTGTCTCCTAGTTAAGTTCAGATCTGTTAACATTAATACCATAAACATGTATATATGTATGTATGCACATGCTAGGGGCATGAAGTTCAAGCATGTACCATATAAAGTACAACAATGCACATTACACACTGGAAGGAATAGCAAGATATTGGCATTTGTAATTCCTGAGTTTGGAAATAATGAGTGCTTTTTATAAATGTTATTCTTCCTTTCTGATATTACACATTTTCTATAAGACTCATGGGTATTTTGGTTTTGTTTGTTTTTGTTTTAAGCAGAGAGAGAATCTTATTCCTAGAATGCTCTCAGAATCCATTTCTAGTAAATCTGTTGTGGAGTATAGTGCATATCCTGCAATGCACAATGCTATCTACATTTACTTTTTAGTCAGTTATCAATTATAATACAAAAGACCAGCTGGTCTATTATATAATCCTACAGCATATAAAGGATACCTAAATTGGGCCCATTTTTTTCATTGTGCATTTTCACATAGACAATGCTTAAATACCGCTGCCAGCTCATTAACACTCTAAGTAGTAGCAAATTTATCCCTTTTACAGATACTGTACCTTTTAATTATCCACAGGAAAGTAAATTAAGTACACTTGGTATTCAGCTAGTGTCCTAGTCATTTCCAAAGGAAAGAAGATAATAGTGAAGTAAATTACTGAATCTTAAATATTGAGTAAAATTACTTCAAAAGGCCATGTGAATATTCCAATAACCATCTAATACTCTTGCAGGTACTAAAGTTTACTATCATTATGAAGTATTAGGTGTCTTAACTGGTTTACATATGCTAAAGTTTTATGTGATTGGCAGTGAAGTAGATTCCTCACACCAGCATCACTATAAATATGTAAGCAGTGCACTGAGTTATAGTGTTAACTATAGTTAGGCCATCACTAGGTGATAGAATAGTGTGTGTGTGTGTGTGTGTGTGTTTTTGTATGTATGTGTGTGTGTGTGTGTGTGTGTGTGTGTGTGCCAATTGTGTATGCTCTCATTGAATAAGGGATTATATGGTACATTGCCATGTTTAAAAACATCAGAAACATGATACCTTTCATAAATTTGCATTCATTATCTAGTATCATTTGGGATATGCATCAAAGAGAATATGAGGAAAGACATCTAAATTTAGATTTATATGTGTTTAAAAATAGTTATAGTAGAGTAATGACTCATTTTTTCTAGAATGATGTGGTTCACTCAATGTACTCTGAACCATTTTCATTTCTTAGGAGTTTATTGGCTTAAAGGAGTTTTCTTTTTAATTTTGAAAATCATTTTCCAATATGATATATTCTGAGTTATGATCATGGAATGGAGATAACAAGAAGACACACATTTTATAGCTTTGGATTATAATTACTGGCCTTATTCCCTGAAGGAAATTATATGCCATATTATTTCCAGCACATTGCAGTTTTTAAAATGTAATAGGCATTTAATAAATGTTTAATGAATAAAAATGCCTTTTTTATTCTAATGCCTTTCTTTGCTGTCAGCTGTCATATCTTATGGTGGACTGTATTTATCCTTCTAATCTGATTTATTTTCAATCATTTATATATCTGTGCCTATTATGTACAGGATTCCACTTCAAAGCTTTGAGAGGTGCAAAGATGAGCAACATGCAGAACTTTCCCCCAAGGAACTTATAAAGCTTCCCTTTTAGCTAATGCAGTTGAGAAGAAAAAAAAATACTTACAATGAAAGTATGTGGTAAATGTTAGGCACTAGTGAAAGCCTGTGCAAATCAAATAGCCTTTTACTCATTACCTTGACCTTTCTGCAACCTTCACAGGACTTCAAAGGAGGGAGAAGATGTTCTGTAAAGAACATAAATGACGAAACTGGCATCGTGGAGATTAAGATAAATTGGACATTGTTCTGTCAGCAAAGATTTTTTCAGTTTGGTGGGGAAGGCAACACATTTACATAAATAGTTGAAGTAATGAGGAGTAATTGTAAATGCTATGAGAAAAATATAGATAATAAGTATTAAGATCTTACAGAAAGGTGGGGCAGAGATTATGAGCTTATTTGAAGATTTTTTTCAAAGGAAATATGAATAGGCTTTTTCTGACAACTAGCCTTTTAGAAGACTTATTTGCCTTTACAAAGGTTTGTGACAATTTTTTCCCGTTGTGGTTAAAGTTACTAGAGACTTATTATTTGAACAAAGGAAATGTTTTGCTATGCATTTTTGAGGAAGAAATGAGTTTATATGCAGTTGCAGAGACATAGAAAGAGCATAAAGATATGTGGAAACAAGTTTTCTTCTTGAGTGTATACTCCAATGAGGGAAGATGAGTCATTGGAGGTGTAAGCAACGGGTTTCTTTTCCTCTGCTTGAAAAAAGCAAAATGAACATCACCATAGATGCAGCTGATACAGAAAAAAATTATTTCACAATTGTTAAAAATAATCTATTTCATTTCTTTATATGACTATATTTTTATATGAAATATTATTATGATGGCGATTATATAATTAAAGGTAGATATAACAATACAAATCTGTTAATGAACACTCTTCACAAACAAAGATAAATTCATTATTATTTGGAGTATGAACATCAAATCTTTTTAGTAAAATTACTATCCACAAACTGACTGAGGGCAAGTTGCTTTCCTTGCTTGTCAGAAACTATCCTCTGAACATAGAAAGCACTTTTCTGAGGGAGGGTGATTGTTTGAGTGGAAGAATTGGTCAGCTGGGCTATTATCTGTGCAGAAGGATTGAGTTTTGCAAAAACAACATCTGGCACGATTAAACTTGACTGCCAAGGTAGAGCCAGCGGTGAAGGATAAGAGTGTAATAAAATTTTACTCATGTAGGCAGAACCATTGTACCAGAAATAGCATAGTGAACTAGAAGAAAGGTATTATGAATGTAATTCAGTCCAAAAAGTCAGTGAGACTGACACACTACATTAGTTTGGGAAATTTCTAAAAGGAATGTGACATAGCTTTTTCCTCAAGAGTTCCCTATTAAGACTCAAGGCATTGTTGGAAGGAACATCATACTAGATAATAATGCATAAGGAACTGTGTTTATGAAATAAAGCTCATCTGTATTGAAACCCTTCAGGGCAGGCTAAAAATGGCCATGAGCTGGGGATTGTATATTTTTTATGCACTAAAGTGTCTCCATTGTCTGTTCCCTGCACTGAACATAGAAACATTTCATTACTGGTAGTACAATGTCTGTTCATTTACAGGTGCCAGCAGTGATGTCAAAAAAAAAAAAAAAAAAAGTTCTGTTGGCTAAGAGGAAGAATCAGCAGGAAAAGACTTTTTCCACACAAAATGAGGACAGAGTTTATATCCTTGGCTCCCCCCTGAACCCCCTTCAAAGCCAGTTGGAAAATTGGAAGTGCATCTGTAATCACAGTGCTTGGGAAGTGGAGATAACCAGCCCTGGGGGAAGTTGACTACTGAGACAGCTGGATTGGAGAATTCTGGGTTGTACTGAAAGACCCTGTTTCTATGAGTAAGGTGGAGAGAAATTGAAGAAGACATTCAATAACAACCTCTGAGTTCCACACATGTTCACACATGTACCTACAAACATGGATACATGCATATATACGCATATATAATATATGTACTTATGAAAGAATTAATAATTTTTATTTTACCTGATGAATAATAGTTGATCACACAATATTAAAACTATGTCATTTCATGGAAAAATTAAAAAATGAGAGTTAATACAGATGTACTCCTTTTGCTAAAATAGCAAAGCACACATCAATAGAAAATGAGTTTACATACTTAATTGCTTGAAATTATTTATATAAGTGATTATTTTTGCTTTGACTTGTCATTTTGAAAAATTCTACCATTTCATATTAAATCCATTTATTGCACAGTTTCTTTTCTTCTTTAAAAAACTTCTGAGATAGCTTGGAAATTGTATTTATCGTATTAAGAAAACTTTAGGTTTTTCAATTTTTCAGTTTTATTATTTTAGGAAAACCTCATAGCCACTGTAGATTTTAGTCTCTTAATCTATCAAATGATTAAATTAGAATAATCCCCTCTAGTGCCCTTTCCAACTCGCCCATTCTAGGATCTTGTGTTCATACAAATAATACATTTTCTCCTCATAAATGTCTCATCTGTGAGATTCAATATATATATTAATTTAAAGTTATACAACAGTAAAAGAAAAGGAAGAAAGTCTCTGCTATTTCATCCAAACTATGCAGATTACAACATTTATAACACCATGTTGTATATCTGTGATCACCACAGTTTCTGAAGTAGTCTGAAGGCCTTGAAGACAAGAATATCCCATTTAAACTACCAGTGTCTGGAACATCATATTTCCATCAATGGTAAGTGGTTGGCCAGATGGATGAAAGAATGTGTTAGTGTTTTACTGCTTTGAGCAGACACCATGACCAAGACAAGTCTTATAAAGGACAACATTTAATAGGAGCTGGCTTATAGGCTCAGAGTTTCAGCTCATTATCATCAAGGCAGTGACATGGCAGAATCTAGGCACACATGGTTCAGGAAGAGCTGAGAGTTCTACATCTTCATCTGAAGGCTGCTAGCAGAATACTTGCTTCTAGGCAGTAGGATGAGTTTCTTAAAGCCCACACCCACAGTGACACACCTACTCCAACAAGGCTATACCTTCTAATAGTGTCATTTTCTGGTCCAAGCATATAGAAACCATCACAGCATGGTTGTGCATACTTGTATCTTCAGTTATTTTAGTTTGTGTCCATTTGTTAACATGGCAGAAAAACTTCATCCCTGCTTTTTCTTTTCTATGCATGTTAAATCATATGAAAGTAGAATTACTGAAATGAAGGATCTTTGGATGCCTTAATCATAATCCATAAGAGTAAGCATTTTATTTTTTCTGTACTAAAATAAGGAGCTTGAATTGCTCAAAAGTTTTGAATATTGTTTCTCCTTTGTTCACGTCTTTTTTGTAATGTAATTATAAAATGTTAATATTGGGTTTGATTTTAACAACCTCTTTTCTCACACATTCTTCATTTTACGTTAAAATATATCTATGTAAAAATACCAGAGAGTTTTGGGAATGTTGAAATTAAATACACTTTGAATAGAAGTGAAGTCTCATTTGGAAAATTAGAGGAAGCACTGAGTTGTTTTTTTTTTTTATTTCTAGTAGAATTTTAGTAGAAAGGTCATCCAGTATATTCTACTTGTCAATATGCTTCCTTAGTGTTTGCATGAAATAAAACTGATGATATTTTTATGAACCTTCCAAGTGCATGAATTGTCAAATATGAATGGCTCATGATATGACTATAGTAATCTTATGCATATATGCTATGCATAGATCACAGAAATGGAAGAATTGGGGACTATACAGAGCTTCAGAAGTCTTGTATTAATCTTCTGAGTAAAAAGAACAAGAGTGAAAAAAACATTGACTTTTTCAAATTTTAATATAATATTTCATATAGAGTATAAAAATGATGGCAATGGAGAACCATATTAGTGATACATGAATATATTTGGCAGTTAACTATTCAAATTCTAGAGGTAGTAATATTGGTAGGACAACAGTGAATCTCTAGAGTGAAAGACATTTCATATGTCTTGTAGTCATTTTTTAGTCACTGAAAAGAATTATTGTCAGGATTGTATAGTTATTCCAAGTGAAAAAGATAATTCAGTTTTTAAACATATCAAACTATCATCATGAACACAAAATGTCTAGTTGAGCAATTGGGTACATCATTTTTCAGACACTTTTGATGCATGCAGACACAATCTTATCTTTCACTACCAGATACAGTATTTCAGTAATAAAGCTTTTCTTAATTACTAGAATTGCACATTTTATCTTAGGGGGTCTTCCAAACTGACATTACTAGATGAAATCACATGTCATGAAGCAGGTTTTTTTTTGATAAGTTTGCATTAGATCCTTTTTAGAATATTTATATTAATCACTAGCTAAATAAGGATAGTGTCTCTACTCTGTGTATCTTGGATAGCATCTTGTTCATAATTTATGCCATATATGAGCTCTGTATTCAATGGAACATGAGGAGCCCACTAGTGAGGACTATACTGAAAGTAAAAGAAATGAGAATGAGAACTTACATTTTTACATTTAAATTTTATGTATTTATTTGTGAAGGGAAATATATGTACCATGGCTTGTGTGTAGCATTCAGAGTGAAACTTGCAATAGCTGGTTTTCTTTCATACTATTATGGCTCTGAGGGTCAAACTAAGGTCTACAGACTTGGTAACAAGCACCTTTACTTGGAGATCAATCCTGGTAGTGATGAAACTTGCGGTTTTATATTAATGAAAACTCTAATAGTGAATCCATGTTCACATAATGCTGGTCAAGGACCCAGTTCTACGGGATGTTTTCTATTCTTGTCTCTCACATTTATAAATATAAGACATAAAAACAAATGACACAGAAAAAAATACACCTTTGTGTGTGTGCATTTGTGTTTAAGACCAAGATGCTCAGGCAATTTTGGTGTGACTCTATAGCCCAAGCGGGATATTAGTTTAGGATCTTTCTGCTTCCATTTCAGAGCAGCTGGAATTATAGCTCTGGCATAAAGGTATTATGTTTAAAGGGGTTTTGAGTCTTCTGTGCATGAGCATGAACACACACACACACACACACACACACACACACACACACACACACAGAGAGAGAGAGAGAGAGTGAGAGAGAGAGAGACAGAGACAGAGACAGAGAGACAGGCAGAGAGATAGGCAGAGGGAGACAGAGAGAGACAGACAGAAATGATAGAAAGAGACAGGGAGAACTTAGTCAACTCATTTGGTTTTGAAGACATTTTTTGGAGCTAGTCTTACAATATTCATATTTACAATGAAAATGAAGGTAAGCCTTTAAACAGTATTGGCAAGAGTTTTTTAGTAAGAGTTTAAATAACACTGTTCAGACAGGTCTTGTGGTATATAGACCTAATTACTTTGCCAAACTTGAGTGGGCAGAGCACCATAGTGTAAAACTAGGAGAAAGGAAAACAAGTAATCAGGGTCTCATTAAGAAGCACAATTAGCTGGGCAGTGGTGGCGCATGCCTTTAATTCCAGCACTTGGGA